>NC_069505.1:95262916-95395416 GCF_027579735.1 Bombina bombina | reverse complement strand
ACGGGGCTTTGGTTATTAGGACAAGTTCATATTGGCATAATTTATATCTGATATAAAATGGCCTCCCAAGTATAGATTTTCAAGAGAGCTCCAATCAACGTTGGGTTGGTCAAGAAAAGGAGTCCACTACTGGGATATTTAGGAGAGGTGCAGAACTTCATTGCTTAGATTTAATGTTGGTGTTGTGATCTGCAGGGTTGCTGCCTAATCTAGACCCTCTACCTTAACTGCTTTTTATCATACTTGATCAGATTAGTAGCATTTAATATCTGCAAAAGTGGAACCTTCCAGCAATAGAGACCATACATATGGTGTCATATGGCCTAAACTGTTGGGATAGCCTCAGGCGCTTGACTACTTTACAATAGATAGAAGTCTTTCCTAGTAATCTGCAACCACACTTAAAAATATTTTACAATGCATTGTTTGCAGTCCATATGAACATTCCAGACCCTACATTATCTAGTTGCAGTATCACTATCTGCTTGTACATAAAGGCTTTGTATAGCCACACTGGGGTCTCCTATACTTCATATGCAACCTGATGGCCAATATCAGCTTGAAGCATGAATTCTTCAACCTGATAACTTGTAGTAAAAACTTAAAAAGGAGTAAGTTGTTTACATACTCATTAGGGCCGATATAACATGCTGCAAATGCGGAAACATAAGTTAAGAAGCAGCAATCTTTCCGATCAGATACGATCGGGATGATTGACACCCCCTGCTAGCGTATGCTGTCGGCATTTAGCAATGTCGGGTGGATATGATCATGAACATGTCCGTCCGACATTTGTTAAATTGGCCCCAATGTCTCCTATGCTGTGCATCAGCATATCTCGATATGCTTCATGGTATTAACATGAAAAAACAAAAATGTAAGCTTGTAATATTTTTTTTACCAAAATGACTCATTTCTTGTAAAGTACTATCATTATGTTCTATTTTAGAATGCATTGTGAGAATTGTATATAATATTGCACTGTGTATAAAACTTGTTTATTATTAATGAGAATACAATTTGCTTTGACAATTTGTATTGATTTAGGTATTTATAGCTAATCTGAATATTATGTATTGTTCATCAAGTATTTTATTTGTACTTTTATAGCACTTTAAAAAAATGAATTCCTGCATGTGGCTGTTTGCAAGCTCTGCTGGACAGAGTAGCATAGTCCATCCAGTTCAACCTATACAAATCTAATATACTTACAAAAAAGCTCCAGTTGATCTTAAATTAAAGGGATACTGAACCCAAATTTTTTCTTTTGTAATTCAGATAGAGCATGCAATTTTAAGAAACTTTTTAATTTACTCCCATTATCAAATTTTCTTCATTCTCTTGGAATCTTTATTTGAACAAATACACGGCAGGGAGCACAAAACTACCTAACCGGTATTACAAGAGGCACCAAAACAAGAAATATTAGGTATATAGAATGGAGTGATAGATATAGTTATATACCTTTAACAAATATACAATAGTAAGTATATATAAAAAGAATAATATATATGAAGATATCCCTTAAAAAATAACAAAGAATAGTAAGATAATTCCTAAGCTTACACAGAAATATACTGAATAAAAAAGGTACAAAAGGCTGTATAACAATCCAAAAGTAATAGATGTACAGTGATAAAATCTTAATAGTGCAAAATTAGTAAGTGGAAGACCATATATAGTATAGTAATTAATACACAGATACTCGATAAACCCACAGAAAATATAATCTGAGGATATAAATGTCCAAGTGTAATATTGGTGATAGAAAAAGTCCTGATATGGAACTTGGAGCTTCCCAATATTTCCCACAGCTGGGAGATTACCACAGCCTCAGGCAGCTCCTCTATTGTGTCACGCCACGACACAGAATTAGTAGATCTAGAAAACAGGAGGTAGAGGGCGCCACATAGTGAAAATCAGGCAAATAGGTATAGGATGTGCATATAGCCAAATTACTACTCATTTGAGGGAAAGCACTGTTGTGCAATTTAAGCAGACCGGATCCAATAGGTCGTCCGGTAGACAAATCAGCACGTCTGGAGCTGGATATATCCTCGTCCCACCAGGGGGAGTCCAGGGAGAAATGAATATGTCCGGCCACAAGCGATGGTAAAGACCGGTATTTTCCTCTGGGCCCAATAATGGTATATGTCAGTTCCACAAGGATAACAAAAGGTGTTATAAATCCGGGAGAAGCAATAAAGTGTAGCTTCTTTGCTGAACCAAAAAAATAGCTTAGATGCCTTCTTTTTCAAATGAAGATAGCAAGAGAACAAAGAAAATTGATAATAGGAGTAAATTAGAAAGTTACTTACAATTACATGCTCTATCTGAATCACAAAATAAAAAATGTGGGTTCAGTGTCCCTTTAATCCAATTATAAGGTAACACAAGCAAAAACAATTATTTATGACAGTTTCCTTTTTCACCCATCATCTTCACATTCATCCTATAGTAATGTTACTAACATCATGTTTAACTGATATTCACACTGTTATTTTTGTTCAACTAAATAAAAGCTTCATTTGGGAAACCGATCTAATGGTTCATTACTCATTAAAATAGAGGGTTTGAGTCAGATGAGGGGTGGTTCTGCCGGGATAGTGCAAGATGTTTGTTTTTTTTATATGTTATTTCTATATTAGTTATAAAAAAACAACAACTTAGAATTAAACAATAATAATAATAATAATAATAATACAGATCATGCTGCAATTGCACTGAAATGATATAGAATACCAGAGTAATAAACTCATTTGTGGGCTAAATTGAAAATGGAAGAAAACTGTTGCTTAGCATCATTCCTGAATAGTTAGCCTAATAGCCTCCCTATACCCCATAAAGGGTTAAGTAATTATAGAAGTCCCTTTTGCAGTAATGAGAAAAAATATGGCATCACAAAAGGTAACAAAGGGGTTAAATCACTGCACTGACACCCAGCAACAGGTTACTTGCCATGAAAACACATGGGTAATCATGGTGTTAAATTATACCTGCATAACAAACTTGCATGTGATGTAAACCCCTTCATTACCCATGTTTGATCAGGATTTGGAGATTAAGATTAAGTAAGTATTCAGCCAGCACAATCTTCAGTAAAACGAAGTTCCTTTATTTTCTTGACAAAGTTAAAAAGGCATTTAAGCAGCTTTAACAGGACAGTCTGTATATACACACACAACAATGTAACCTATCAGCTCCCAGAATTTAAGAGTGAAAAACAACGAATAACTGTGCTATATGAGCCTATTACATACTGTGTGTGACGTGTATATGTATATACAGTATATATATATATCTCAGAAGAAAATACAGTGCTATATATTACGTATTCCTAAAACCTGGAGTACCAGAAATGTCCTGAAATAACAAATCTCCCAATGTATAGTCCCAAACAAACCAGTCCAGTTAGAGGGGTGGGAGAAGAGGTGTACACCAGACGTGGACTCCTTGCTCAGTGTGCTTAGAGGAATACTGCTACACCTCACTGACAAGGCCCAATGAAGGCCGAAATGATTGTCTAGGTTTGCTGTGTTCCTTGTTCAGAGAGAAATTGCCTGGCATTTTTGCGCTGGATAGACCGTAATAGGTGGGAACAGACTGATATACTACAGGAAAGTTCTACTCTGTAAAAAGCATTACTGGGCTAAAAGTTGCACCCAGGTGGTAAATCTCCATAGAATAGGCTAACAATGGTATTGAGCTGGTTTGTTCGTTCCTGTGAGTGCACATCTGTGTGTGTGTGTGTGTGTGTATATATATATATATATATATATATATATATATATATATATATAAACAAAGTCCAGGTTAGAACTGCACACCATGTAGTTTAAAGCATCTGCCAGGGTGCAACGTCAAAAAAGAATATCCATTGTGCAAAAAAGACAGCACTCACTGGTCTTCTATATAAATAAAAATGAACAATTAAGGGTAAACATGACGTTTCGATGCCTAACTGGAATCTTTATCAAATGTCCCAAAAAACAAGCAAGATAGTTCCTGAGAGGTCACATCAGCTATGTGATGTTCCAATGTGAGCATAAAGATTCTGGCTTTCTTTTCTCTATTTATAGTGATTACCGATTTTCAAAGAGGTTGCTGTCAGCTGTTTATAATCCTTTTCTCGCCGTAGTGAGAATGGTCCGTCACACCCACACATATGTTGATAGGTTGGAATGATGTATGTCAATCCCGGCAGTGTTTTACTCCAGCCGTATGGCTTATTACCATATTTGTGCATTGTTCCATATCCTCCGCCCTCCATTGATGCGGCTAGCCAATCTTCCGGCTCTGTAGAACTCGAACGTCATCATGCATGCCCACTAGTTACGCCTTACTTGCGATCGGGGCCAATCAAGAGAAGGACCTTGTGTAAATGAGCGTTCCATATGCTTCTGGCATAACAATGCAGTATTCAGCGAACATAAGCCTCATTAGGCCTCAGACGATTTTCGTGCATGTTCGATCCCCACATTTTTCGCCATGGATGGAGTGTATGTCAGCACTATGTGGTAAAGTAGATTTCGGGGTATATTACACATATATGTAAATGGACCACACAATATATGCCCCACACATCGCTGGTATACCCCTACACATTCTTTGTACTGCACCTTGGAGAAAGAGTGACAATCTCATATCCAATATAGTAATATCGTGTAGGGTGTTGGAACATCTCATGCCTGTATACACACAGAGAGAAATGCACTCACAGGAACGAACAACCAGCTCAATACCATTGTTAGCCTGTTCTATGGCGATTTACCACCTGGGTGCAACTTCTTTTAGCTCAGCAATGCTTTTCACAGAGTAGAACTTTCCTGTAGTATATCAGTCTGATCCCGCCTATTACGGTCAGTCCAGCACCGAAATACCAGGCAATTCCTCTCTGAACAAGGAACACAGCAACCCCAGACGATCGTTTCGGCCTTCATTGGGCCTCGTCAGTGAGGTGTAGCAGTATTCCTCTAAGCACACTGAGCAAGGAGTCCACATCTGGTTGCCCCTTTTTCCCATAGGGAGACTAAATACACACAGAGAGAAATGCACTCACAGGAACGAACAACCAGCTCAATACCATTGTTAGCCTGTTCTATGGCGATTTACCACCTGGGTGCAACTTCTTTTAGCTCAGCAATGCTTTTCACAGAGTAGAACTTTCCTGTAGTATATCAGTCTGATCCCGCCTATTACGGTCAGTCCCAGCACCGAAATACCAGGCAATTCCTCTCTGAACAAGGAACACAGCAACCCCAGACGATCGTTTCGGCCTTCATTGGGCCTCGTCAGTGAGGTGTAGCAGTATTCCTCTAAGCACACTGAGCAAGGAGTCCACATCTGGTTGCCCCTTTTTCCCATAGGGAGACTAAATACACACAGAGAGAAATGCACTCACAGGAACGAACAACCAGCTCAATACCATTGTTAGCCTGTTCTATGGCGATTTACCACCTGGGTGCAACTTCTTTTAGCTCAGCAATGCTTTTCACAGAGTAGAACTTTCCTGTAGTATATCAGTCTGATCCCGCCTATTACGGTCAGTCCAGCACCGAAATACCAGGCAATTCCTCTCTGAACAAGGAACACAGCAACCCCAGACGATCGTTTCGGCCTTCATTGGGCCTCGTCAGTGAGGTGTAGCAGTATTCCTCTAAGCACACTGAGCAAGGAGGTCCACATCTGGTTGCCCCTTTTTCCCATAGGGAGACTAAATACACACAGAGAGAAATGCACTCACAGGAACGAACAACCAGCTCAATACCATTGTTAGCCTGTTCTATGGCGATTTACCACCTGGGTGCAACTTCTTTTAGCTCAGCAATGCTTTTCACAGAGTAGAACTTTCCTGTAGTATATCAGTCTGATCCCGCCTATTACGGTCAGTCCAGCACCGAAATACCAGGCAATTCCTCTCTGAACAAGGAACACAGCAACCCCAGACGATCGTTTCGGCCTTCATTGGGCCTCGTCAGTGAGGTGTAGCAGTATTCCTCTAAGCACACTGAGCAAGGAGTCCACGTCTGGTTGCCCCTTTTTCCCATAGGGAGTGTATACAAGTGTATACAAGTACACTCAGCCTCCGGTAATATAAAAGCCAGAAAGAAAAAGTGTAGCAAAAGAAAAAAGAAAAAGAAAGGAAAAAGTTAAGAACATAGTTGGAGCTGTGTCCATTGAAAAGTCCCATGTTGTATACTTGCAGCAATAGGAAGATAGCATAACACTTCTGCTGAACCAGAGTATAAGGAGCCTTATTAATCCAATAAAGGGTCCAAAATCCAGTTTAATGTTGAGTCCTTTTGGGGACACAGTGTCCAGCATGTAAATCCATCTGGACTTTTTTGCACACCTACTGACCAAGATTTCCCCCATATCCACTGGTGATAGTGGATTTATCAGTTACAGCAGCCTTTGAAAAATACATCAGGAGGGACTTTGCAAAACATTTCCTTGCATTTATACACAGCACAAAGTGATACATTTTAATTTTTTAATTTTCTTTTCTGTATTTATCACCATTTAATTATGTCGCAGTGTATAAAATAAGACAGATTAATATGTTGGATCAATTATTTTTGGTAACTTTTCAGATACCACTAATAAGAAAAGGTCTTGGTCTGAAAGTTCTATCACTGAAGCTTTAACCATTGACACAATAGAAGAACCAATAAATATTGATCCAAAAGCCTTACTTAAGGAATTGGAAAAATTGAAAAAGTTAGAGATCAAAATTGGTATGGTGTCAGGGTTTTTTCCCATGTGTTTGCCATGTGCTGCTGGCACCCATTTTACTCAGCTCTCTTCCTGACTCTGGTGCATACTGTGTGATGCTACTAATTTCATGCACTTCCTTTTATGGTCAGACTGGTGTACATCATCCGTGTGAGACAGGATGCAGTCTCAGAATAGTGATGTCATCACTTATTATTTAAAGGTTCTCTTTTCAGTATGCTTTGCCCTTGCGTTGTCTCAGACCTGTTTGGGAGAGCTCCTGTGTATTACCTGGCTGTCTGACATCCCTCCTGGTTCCTGATCCCTGGCTTGTTCCTGACTCTGCTGTTCTCCTTGTTCCTGATTCCGGCTCATCTGACTACTCGCTTTGGCTCCTGACTCGGCTCGTCTGACTACCAGCTCTGGTTTTAAGTCCTGGCTTTTGTTATTCGACTTGTGGACTTTTTATTATTTTTTGCTATTTATAAAAGTGTGATTATTTCTGCTCTTCTCATCTCAGTCTGATTCCTGGCACCCTGACATATGGTAAATTAGGGCTAGAGAATTATCTAAAGGTAAATCTAGTCCCTAACGGCATAATTTGGAGTTTTGTCGGTAACGACCCGAAAAACTAACGCCGGCTTTTTTCTGGCCACACCATAAAAATAACTCTGGTATTGAGAGTCCACATAAAGGCTGCGTTAGGCTCCAAAAAAGGAGCGTAGAGCATTTTTAACGCAGCTTCAACTCTCGATACCAGAGTTGCTTACGGACGCGGCCAGCCTCAAAAACGTGCTCGTGCACGATTCCCCCATAGGAAACAATGGGGCTGTTTGAGCTGAAAAAAACCTAACACCTGCAAAAAAGCCGCGTTCAGCTCCTAACGCAGCCCCATTGTTTGCTATGCGGTAACCCTTCCTACGTCTGCACTTAACACTCTAACATGTACCCCGAGTCTAAACACCCCTAACCTTACACTTATTAACCCCTAATCTGCCGCCCCCCGCTATTGCTGACCCCTGCATATTATTTTTAACCCCTAATCTGCCGCTCCGTAAACCGCCACTACTTACATTATCCCTATGTACCCCTAATCTGCTGCCCTAACATCGCCGACCCCTATATTATATTTATTAACCCCTAATCTGCCCCCCCACAACGTCGCCTCCACCTGCCTACACTTAATAACCCCTAATCTGCCGACCGGACCTTAGCACTACTATAATAAAAGTGAAAAGGGGAGTGGGGTAAGTGCGCTAAAAAAGCTAAAGGTATCAGAGCAAGGTATAGTTTTCTTTGAGGGTCATTAATATTACCTTAATTTTTAGATGTGATCTCCGAAATGTATATTAAAATAGTAAATGAAAATAATTAATTAATAAAGCTTCATTAATTAATGAAATAAAACAAAATGTTGATAGAGGTGTTGTTCTTTAGGAGTGGATTTAAACTTCTGTAAGTGATATAGAAAAGTATCTAAAATTGTTGCTAACAAGGTGATGTGAAAAAATGTGTCATTAACAGTGTTTGAAATTTTTTGTGTGAAAATTCCTATATATAGGATAATACGGTACTTAAAGACTTGGTAGTAGAAAGTGTAGTATCAATAGCAATATTTGAGATTATATATTTATTGGTCCAGAACTGAAAATTAGCAGGATCCAAGAGACCTAACAGATAGCCCTTATATAGTAAATACACATATTTATTTTCGATTAAAAATATTACAATATAACAATTAGATAGGGGACGTCTCCCCAATTGCACAGCCTAAAGTTTCTCTAAAACCATAAAAATCTAAAAAAACTTCAATAAAACAATCTATGTGATGAACAGCGAATAGTCAAAAACTATATATCATATAAGCACAGTTTTGTGTGGTTAACTCTCGTAATAACTTTTAGTGTGATAGATTCGTTTATCCAGACTGAGTTTTTTTGTATCGCCTTAAAATTATATGTGGATAGTGCAAAGTCTCTATGCAAGTTCCGTAATAGATTGTGATAACACACAGAGGTATGTTTTCTAGGGGTGATTGTACACTCCCTTCAAATGTGGTTAAGACAAATTTTAAAGCTTACTTTCTTTGAGTCCTGGAAGAGCTTCTGGAGCCTGTGTCCGCCGGCTATCTCTCAGCCGAGTCAGTACGCCGCATGGATCTTGGCGTCTGACGTCACCGGTAAATCTGCCGGTTGTCAAAAAAGAAGAAGAAATTCTCAGCTGGAGTCTCACTTAGATCGACGTGTTTCACTCACCAGGGAGCTTGATAAAGCTCCCTGGTGAGTGAAACGCGTCGATCTAAGTGACTGTGCCTACTACAGATAAGGACATCTGAATCTCAAACTAACTTTTAACAAATATCTGAGGTAACCCGGGTTATTCTGCTACGTCTTGAATCATCAATACCGGAGTCTAAATTATCCCTGCGTGCATTGGCACTAGGTGCAGGCTGTAATTTCAACTGGCTCACAAAGAACTTATTTCCCAAATTCTATCTGGATAAAACATACACTCCAGCTGAGAATTTCTTCTTCTTTTTTGACAACCGGCAGATTTACCGGTGACGTCAGACGCCAAGATCCATGCGGCGTACTGACTCGGCTGAGAGATAGCCGGCGGACACAGGCTCCAGAAGCTCTTCCAGGACTCAAAGAAAGTAAGCTTTAAAATTTGTCTTAACCACATTTGAAGGGAGTGTACAATCACCCCTAGAAAACATACCTCTGTGTGTTATCACAATCTATTACGGAACTTGCATAGAGACTTTGCACTATCCACATATAATTTTAAGGCGATACAAAAAAACTCAGTCTGGATAAACGAATCTATCACACTAAAAGTTATTACGAGAGTTAACCACACAAAACTGTGCTTATATGATATATCGTTTTTGACTATTCGCTGTTCATCACATAGATTGTTTTATTGAAGTTTTTTTAGATGTTTATGGTTTTAGAGAAACTTTAGGCTGTGCAATTGGGGAGACGTCCCCTATCTAATTGTTATATTGTAATATTTTTAATCGAAAATAAATATGTGTATTTACTATATAAGGGCTATCTGTTAGGTCTCTTGGATCCTGCTAATTTTCAGTTCTGGACCAATAAATATATAATCTCAAATATTGCTATTGATACTACACTTTCTACTACCAAGTCTTTAAGTACCGTATTATCCTATATATAGGAATTTTCACACAAAAAATTTCAAACACTGTTAATGACACATTTTTTCACATCACCTTGTTAGCAACAATTTTAGTTACTTTTCTATATCACTTACAGAAGTTTAAATCCACTCCTAAAGAACAACACCTCTATCAACATTTGTTTTATTTCATTAATTAATGAAGCTTTATTAATTAATTATTTTCATTTACTATTTTAATATACATTTCGGAGATCACATCTAAAAATTAAGGTAATATTAATGACCCTCAAAGAAAACTATACCTTGCTCTGATACCTTTAGCTTTTTTAGCGCACTTACCCCACTCCCCTTTTCACTTAAATAATACTGAGAAGAACGAAGGATCTTCTCATTCTGTAAGTGTGTGGTATCTCCTTTGTACCAGCGCTCTACTGTCACCCCACAGATCACACTACTATAATAAAGTTATTAACCCCTAATCCGCCTCACTAACCCTATAATAAATAGTATTAGCCCCTAATCTGCCCTCCCTAACATCGCCGACACCTAACTTCAATTATTAACCCCTAATCTGCCGACCGGAGCTCACCGCTATTCTAATAAATGTATTAACCCCTAAAGCTAAGTCTAACCCTAACACTAACACCCCCCTAATTTAAATATAATTTTAATCTAACAAAATTAATTATCTCTTATTAAATAAATTATTCCTATTTAAAGCTAAATACTTACCTGTAAAATAAATCCTAATATAGCTACAATATAAATTATAATTATATTATAGCTATTTTAGGATTAATATTTATTTTACAGGTAACTTTGTATTTATTTTAACCAGGTACAATAGCTATTAAATAGTTAAGAACTATTTAATAGCTAAAATAGTTAAAATAATTACAAATTTACCTGTAAAAGAAATCCTAACCTAAGTTACAATTAAACCTAACACTATACTATCAATAAATTAATTAAATAAACTACCTACAATTACCTACAATTAACCTAACACTACACTATCAATAAATTAATTAAATACAATTGCTACAAATAAATACAATTAAATAAACTTGCTAAAGTACAAAAAATAAAAAAGAACTAAGTTACAAAAAATAAAAAAATATTTACAAACATAAGAAAAATATTACAACAATTTTAAACTAATTACACCAACTCTAAGCCCCCTAATAAAATAACAAAGCCCCCCAAAATAAAAAAAATGCCCTACCCTATTCTAAATAACTAAAGTTCAAAGCTCTTTTACCTTACCAGCCCTGAACAGGGCCCTTTGCGGGGCATGCCCCAAGAAGTTCAGCTCTTTTGCCTGTAAAAGAAAAAATACAATACCCAAGCCCCCCAACATTACAACCCACCACCAACATACCCCTAATCTAACCCAAACCCCCCTTAAATAAACCTAACACTAAGCCCCTGAAGATCTTCCTACCTTATCTTCACCATACCAGGTTCACCGATCCGTCCTGAAGAGCTCCTCCGATGTCCTGATCCAAGCCCAAGCGGGGGCTGAAGAAGTCCATGATCCGGCTGAAGTCTTCATCCAAGCAGGAGCTGAAGAGGTCCATGATCCGGATGAAGTCTTCTATCAATGGCATCTTCAATCTTCTTTCTTCCGGATCCATCTTGCAGACCTCCGACGCGGAACATCCTGCTGGGCCGACGGACTAAAGACGAATGACGGTTCCTTTAAGGGACGTCATCCAAGATGGCGTCCCTCGAATTCCGATTGGCTGATAGGATTCTATCAGCCAATCGGAATTAAGGTAGGAATATTCTGATTGGCTGATGGAATCAGCCAATCAGAATCAAGTTCAATCCGATTGGCTGATCCAATCAGCCAATCAGATTGAGCTCGCATTCTATTGGCTGATCATGACAGCCAATAGATTGCGAGCTCAATCTGATTGGCTGATTAAATCAGCCAATCGGATTGAACTTGAATCTGATTGGCTGATTCCATCAGCCAATCAGAATATTCCTACCTTAATTCCGATTGGCTGATAGAATCCTATCAGCCAATCGGAATTTGAGGGACGCCATCTTGGATGACGTCCCTTAAAGGAACCGTCATTCGTCTTTAGTCCGTCGGCTCAGCAGGATGTTCCGCGTCGGAGGTCTGCAAGATGGATCCGGAAGAAAGAAGATTGAAGATGCCGTTGATAGAAGACTTCATCCGGATCATGGACCTCTTCAGCTCCCGCTTGGATGAAGACTTCAGCCGGATCATGGACCTCTTCAGCCCCCCGCTTGGGCTTGGATCAGGACATCGGAGGAGCTCTTCTGGACAGATCGTTGAACCCGGTGAGGTGAAGATAAGGTAGGAAGATCTTCAGGGGCTTAGTGTTAGGTTTATTTAAGGGGGGTTTGGGTTAGATTAGGGGTATGTGGGTGGTGGGTTGTAATGTTGGGGGGGCTTGGGTATTGTATTTTTTCTTTTACAGGCAAAAGAGCTGAACTTCTTGGGGCATGCCCCGCAAAGGGCCCTGTTCAGGGCTGGTAAGGTAAAAGAGCTTTGAACTTTAGTAATTTAGAATAGGGTAGGGCATTTTTTTATTTTGGGGGGCTTTGTTATTTTATTAGGGGGCTTAGAGTAGGTGTAATTAGTTTAAAATTGTTGTAATATTTTTCTTATGTTTGTAAATATTTTTTTATTTTTTGTAACTTAGTTCTTTTTTATTTTGTGTACTTTAGCAAGTTTATTTAATTGTATTTATTTGTAGCAATTGTATTTAATTAATTTATTGATAGTGTAGTGTTAGGTTAATTGTAGGTAATTGTAGGTAGTTTAATTAATTTATTGATAGTATAGTGTTAGGTTTAATTTTAACTTAGGTTAGGATTTCTTTTACAGGTAAATTTGTAATTATTTTAACTATTTTAGCTATTAAATAGTTCTTAACTATTTAATAGCTATTGTACCTGGTTAAAATAAATACAAAGTTACCTGTAAAATAAATATTAATCCTAAAATAGCTATAATATAATTATAATTTATATTGTAGCTATATTAGGATTTATTTTACAGGTAAGTATTTAGCTTTAAATAGGAATAATTTATTTAATAAGAGATAATTAATTTCGTTAGATTTAAATTATATTTAAGTTAGGGGGGTGTTAGGGTTAGACTTAGCTTTAGGGGTTAATACATTTATTAGAATAGCGGTGAGCTCCGGTCGGCAGATTAGGGGTTAATAATTGAAGTTAGGTGTTGGCGATGTTAGGGAGGGCAGATTAGGGGTTAATACTATTTATTATAGGTTTAGTGAGGCGGATTAGGGGTTAATAAGTGTAGGCAGGTGGAGGCGACGTTGAGGGGGGGCAGATTAGGGGTTAATAAATATAATATAGGGGTCGGCGGTGTTAGGGGCAGCAGATTAGGGGTACATAAGGATAACGTAGGTGGCGGGCGCTTTGCGGTCGGCAGATTAGGGGGTTAATAAGTGTAGGTAGGTGGAGGCGACGTTGTGGGGGGCAGGTTAGGGGTTAATAAATAAATATAATACAGGGGTCGGCGGTGTTAGGGGCAGCAGATTAGGGGTACATAAAAATAACGTAGGTGGCGGTCGGCAGATTAGGGGTTAAAAAAAATTATTCGAGTGTCGGCGATGTGGGGGGACCTCGGTTTAGGGGTACATAGGTAGTTTTATGGGTGTTAGTGTACTTTAGAGTACAGTAGTTAAGAGCTTTATAAACCGGCGTTAGCCCAGAAAGCTCTTAACTACTGACTTTTTTCCTGCGGCTGGAGTTTTGTCGTTAGATGTCTAACGCTCACTTCAGAAACAACTCTAAATACCGGAGTTAGAAAGATCCCATTGAAAAGATAGGATACGCAATTGACGTAAGGGGATCTGCGGTATGGAAAAGTTGCGGCTGAAAAGTGAGCGTTAGACCCTATTTTGAGTGATTCCAAATACCGGCGGTAGCCTAAAACCAGCGTTAGGAGCCTCTAACGCTGGTTTTCACGGCTAACGCCAAACTCCAAATCTAGGCCTAAAGGTTTAAGACTATAGAAAACACCTATTTTTTAACAGCAGAGGCATTGAACTCTTAACAAATTGAGAAAATGCACTTGATGAATGTGCTGTTAAATTTATGAACATACTGATAAGATTTAGAAAACAAAATGTTATTAAAATTAAACAAGACATTCTGGAGATTAGACAAAAATGACAACCTTTTAATGACGATGTAAGCTATAAACAACTCAATTCAGAAATAGCTGGAAAAATAGAGAAGTTAGAAAAAGTCTGCATTAAAATTAAAAAGAAAAAAACCTAGAAAGATATATACAAGGGGGAGTGTTAGAAAATAGTGATCCTGAAAATACTCCAGCACCCAGCACTAGTGGTATAACACATTTTTTCCCAGTGAAAAAACCAAACATGTCTATTTGTGTGATTCTTATTAGACTGAGACAAAGAGAATGTAAATACAGTACAAGGGACAGCCAAAAAACACCATGGAGATCGACCAATGCCAAAAAAACTGTTCAATTATAGATACCAACACAATGGGCATCACACAGGTAGATTAAATTCACCTCAGACACCCAGAGGAAGATCTAATAGATTTAATGAAAGTAGGGAAAACTTCAGGCCCCACAAATACAGATTAAATACACACAATACTGATAGGGTAAATAGACCTGAAATCCCAGACCCTCATTTTTTAAAACTAAGAGCAAGAAGAGAGTCTTCTTTCAAATCCTGAAGACACACACCATACCAAAATCAGTTGCGAAAAAGACAGCAAGAACAATAAGAAGGAGAGGTTGTAGAGGAGGACAAAAGAAACAGAGAAACAATAACACAGTGGTAACAAATCCCAATAAGAGCAATGAACTAATAAAAATGTTCAATCTTTCTAGTTAAAATTTAACTTTGGAAGAAGAAAGCCTTTTTTTTTTTTAAAAAAAAAGACATTTCTTTCGCTCCAACATTTAAACCTTATGCACTTAATCTAGTTATAGACACAAGTAAATTAACCTTATAGAGACATTTTGCAAACAGAAATACAAACACAATTGAAATCTTTTGTAAAACTAACACAAACTGAGTGTGAAACTTTAGATACTCTAAGAATACTTGGGAGAGAATCAAATTTAACAGATACAGAGTTTGCAATTCCATTAAGACATAGTAATTTGAAACCAAAATCTATCTTTTATCCAGTGCAATCAAAAGGAAAATTCCTCACATTGTTTGAGGATATAGTATTGCAAGAATTTCACTATTAAAAAGAAAAATTATATACATAAGCCTGTGCACCCATCACTTGTTCCCAGTTTGTTGGATTGAGAGCTTGCATTGTTTGGCTAATTTAGGGACCTTGACGTGGTACCTGGGCTTATCCCATTTGGCTAGATGCGGTAACTAACCCTTCCATTTTTTCTTTTAATTTTAGCCGAGAGCTTGTAAGTGAGTGCTCTGTGTGTTTTATTAATTTGTTTTGTCATTTTCCCTATGGACCGTGCACCCAGACCTGTCTGGGGTTAACTGCCTGTGACTCTGGGGACAGCACAGCTTCCTGTGAGTGCCATTGAGCACCCAGGGCTGAACATGTTGCCAGGTCATGGGATGTGTACCCAAAACAAATTAATACAACATACAGAGAAAGTCCAGTACTCGCTTACAAGCTCTCAGCGTAGATTAAAAGCAAAACCCTTAAATTTTTGCTTTTAATCTTAGCTGAGAGCTTGTGAGTGAGTGCTGGACTTTCTGCGTTGTATTAATATGTTTTGTAATTTTCCCTATAGGCCTTGCACCCAGACCTGTCTGGAGTTAACTGCCTGTTACTCTAGGGATAGCACAGCTTCCTGCGAGTGCCATTGAGCACCAAGGAGTGAGCATGTTGCAGGGTCATGGGATGTGTACCCAGTCCAGTCTGAGAGTGCAGTACCCTTCCGTGTTTATGTATATATATATATATATATATATATATATATATATATTATATATATATATATATATATATACATACATACAGGTATATATATTAGCAAAGATGTGCACTCTCACTCTAAAAACAGCTGCCAGGGTGCTAGTGGGTATCAATATTCAATAAAAAGAACTTGCACTCACTGGAATTTTCAATAACCAATTTTACTTGTTATAAGTGACGTTTCGAGGATAATATTATATATATATATGAGGAAGAAAGGGGGGTCACCAGCGCTAAAACTACAATAGGAGTGTTAACTTGTATGTAATAGAGAAACTGTGCCAATGGTTAAAGATGTAATGGTCTTTTAATCTACAATAAAAGTCTGCACTCGCTTTGTTGGTAGGGAGTGCAACAAAACTTATATATATAAATAAGTATAAGAACTGAGCGTGCTGCCTAAATTGTCACTGTGTCACTGAGTAAAATGTGAGTCGAAAGAGAAATTCTCAGTAGTGAGTAGGCGCACTGCTGTACAATTATGAATATTATAATAATAGTATACTGTATGGTGTATACATAAAAAAGTTCAAAACCAATGAGGTGGTACAAGTTAGTTCTTTTCCAGCAAATTTCTGGTATAGGGTAAGTTATAGCGCTTACCAGAACCAACCTCAATCCTATGAGGTAAGTGATCAGCAATGGGGTATAGATGATCCCTTGGAAACTGTATGCTCTCCTAGTGTCTGTTGATCCTTGGGAATGGAGATCCTGGACTCTCTTACGAAGGCAAGAATGATCCTTTGGTTCTCTCTATGGTATTTGTTGAAGTACTACTGTTTTTGGAGGAGCTTGTTGATGAAATGGCAATCCTGGACTCTCTGTAAATTTCTTCTTCTTTCAGAAGCTTGGATGTCCGATATTCTCATAGGTGTATAGGAACAAAGAGAGAAAACAAGAACATAGTGTAGTACTGCAAGGTGATATAAGCAGAGACTGAATGTTTATCCTGGTATATAGTAAGTATATTGTGCTTACCAGAGCAAACCTCAATCCTATGAGGTAAGTGATCAGCAAGGGGTTAAAGATGGTTTCTTGGATGTTGAGAGTAATTCCTGGTCTTTTGCCTGCCCGTGGGAATGGGAATCCTGGACTCTCTTACTCAAGCAAGGATGATCCTTAGGCTCCCTCTTTGTTGGTATCTTGAAAAAACATAATTTATGTAAGAACTTACCTGATAAATTCATTTCTTTCATATTAACAAGAGTCCATGAGCTAGTGACGTATGGGATATACATTCCTACCAGGAGGGGCAAAGTTTCCCAAACCTTAAAATGCCTATAAATACACCCCTCACCACACCCACAAATCAGTTTAACGAATAGCCAAGAAGTGGGGTGATAAGAAAAAAAGTGCGAAGCATATAAAATAAGGAATTGGAATAATTGTGCTTTATACAAAAAAATCATAACCACCACAAAAAAGGGTGGGCCTCATGGACTCTTGTTAATATGAAAGAAATGAATTTATCAGGTAAGTTCTTACATAAATTATGTTTTCTTTCATGTAATTAACAAGAGTCCATGAGCTAGTGACGTATGGGATAATGACTACCCAAGATGTGGATCTTTCCACACAAGAGTCACTAGAGAGGGAGGGATAAAATAAAGACAGCCAATTCCTGCTGAAAATAATCCACACCCAAAATAAAGTTTAACAAAAAAACATAAGCAGAAGATTCAAACTGAAACCGCTGCCTGAAGAACTTTTCTACCAAAAACTGCTTCAGAAGAAGAAAATACATCAAAATGGTAGAATTTAGTAAAAGTATGCAAAGAGGACCAAGTTGCTGCTTTGCAGATCTGGTCAACCGAAGCTTCATTCCTAAACGCCCAGGAAGTAGAAACTGACCTAGTAGAATGAGCTGTAATTCTTTGAGGCGAAATTTTACCCGACTCAACATAGGCAAGATGAATTAAAGATTTCAACCAAGATGCCAAAGAAATGGCAGAAGCTTTCTGGCCTTTCCTAGAACCGGAAAAGATAACAAATAGACTAGAAGTCTTACGGAAAGATTTCGTAGCTTCAACATAATATTTCAAAGCTCTAACAACATCCAAAGAATGCAATGATTTCTCCTTAGAATTCTTAGGATTAGGACATAATGAAGGAACCACAATTTCTCTACTAATGTTGTTGGAATTCACAACTTTAGGTAAAAATTCAAAAGAAGTTCGCAACACCCGCCTTATCCTGATGAAAAATCAGAAAAGGAGACTCACACGAAAGAGCAGATAATTCAGAAACTCTTCTAGCAGAAGAGATGGCCAAAAGGAACAAAACTTTCCAAGAAAGTAATTTAATGTCCAATGAATGCATAGGTTCAAACGGAGGAGCTTGAAGAGCTCCCAAAACCAAATTCAAACTCCATGGAGGAGAAATTGACTTAATGACAGGTTTTATACGAACCAAAGCTTGTACAAAACAATGAATATCAGGAAGAATAGCAATCTTTCTGTGAAAAAGAACAGAAAGAGCGGAGATTTGTCCTTTCAAAGAACTCGCGGACAAACCCTTATCTAAACCATCCTGAAGAAACTGTAAAATTCTCGGTATTCTAAAAGAATGCCAAGAAAAATGATGAGAAAGACACCAAGAAATATAAGTCTTCCAGACTCTATAATATATCTCTCGAGATACAGATTTACGAGCCTGTAACATAGTATTAATCACGGAGTCAGAGAAACCTCTATGACCAAGAATCAAGCGTTCAATCTCCATACCTTTAAATTTAAGGATTTCAGATCCGGATGGAAAAAAGGACCTTGAGACAGAAGGTCTGGTCTTAACGGAAGAGTCCATGGTTGGCAAGATGCCATCCGGACAAGATCCGCATACCAAAACCTGTGAGGCCATGCCGGAGCTATTAGCAGAACAAACGAGCATTCCCTCAGAATCTTGGAGATTACTCTTGGAAGAAGAACTAGAGGCGGAAAGATATAGGCAGGATGATACTTCCAAGGAAGTGATAATGCATCCACTGCCTCCGCCTGAGGATCCCGGGATCTGGACAGATACCTGGGAAGTTTCTTGTTTAGATGAGAGGCCATCAGATCTATCTCTGGGAGCCCCCACATTTGAACAATCTGAAGAAATACCTCTGGGTGAAGAGACCATTCGCCCGGATGCAACGTTTGGCGACTGAGATAATCCGCTTCCCAATTGTCTACACCTGGGATATGAACCGCAGAGATTAGACAGGAGCTGGATTCCGCCCAAACCAAAATTCGAGATACTTCTTTCATAGCCAGAGGACTGTGAGTCCCTCCTTGATGATTGATGTATGCCACAGTTGTGACATTGTCTGTCTGAAAACAAATGAACGATTCTCTCTTCAGAAGAGGCCAAAACTGAAGAGCTCTGAAAATTGCACGGAGTTCCAAGATATTGATCGGTAATCTCACCTCCTGAGATTCCCAAACTCCTTGTGCCGTCAGAGATCCCCACACAGCTCCCCAACCTGTGAGACTTGCATCTGTTGAAATTACAGTCCAGGTCGGAAGAACAAAAGAAGCCCCCTGAATTAAACGATGGTGATCTGTCCACCACGTCAGAGAGTGCCGAACAATCGGTTTTAAAGATATTAATTGATATATCTTCGTGTAATCCCTGCACCATTGGTTCAGCATACAGAGCTGAAGAGGTCGCATGTGAAAACGAGCAAAGGGGATCGCGTCCGATGCAGCAGTCATAAGACCTAGAATTTCCATGCATAAGGCTACCGAAGGGAATGATTGAGACTGAAGGTTTCGACAGGCTGTAATCAATTTTAGACGTCTCTTGTCTGTTAAAGACAAAGTCATGGACACTGAATCTATCTGGAAACCCAGAAAGGTTACCCTTGTTTGAGGAATCAAAGAACTTTTTGGTAAATTGATCCTCCAACCATGATCTTGAAGAAACAACACAAGTCGATTCGTATGAGACTCTGCTAAATGTAAAGACGGAGCAAGTACCAAGATATCGTCCAAATAAGGAAATACCACAATACCCTGTTCTCTGATTACAGACAGAAGGGCACCGAGAATCTTTGTGAAAATTCTTGGAGCTGTAGCAAGGCCAAACGGTAGAGCCACAAATTGGTAATGCTTGTCTAGAAAAGAGAATCTCAGGAACTGATAATGATCTGGATGAATCGGAATATGCAGATATGCATCCTGTAAATCTATTGTGGACATATAATTCCCTTGCTGAACAAAAGGCAATATAGTCCTTACAGTTACCATCTTGAACGTTGGTATCCTTACATAACGATTCAATAATTTTAGATCCAGAACTGGTCTGAAGGAATTCTCCTTCTTTGGTACAATGAAGAGATTTGAATAAAACCCCATCCCCTGTTCCGGAACTGGAACTGGCATAATTACTCCAGCCAACTCTAGATCTGAAACACAATTCAGAAATGCTTGAGCTTTCACTGGATTTACTGGGACATGGGAAAGAAAAAAATCTCTTTGCAGGAGGTCTCATCTTGAAACCAATTCTGTACCCTTCTGAAACAATGTTCTGAATCCAAAGATTGTGAACAGAACTGATCCAAATTTCTTTGAAAAAACGTAACCTGCCCCCTACCAGCTGAACTGGAATGAGGGCCGTACCTTCATGTGAACTTAGAAGCAGGCTTTGCCTTTCTAGCAGGCTTGGATTTATTCCAGACTGGGGATGGTTTTCCAAACTGAAACTGCTCCTGAGGACGAAGGATCAGGCTTTTGTTCTTTGTTGAAACGAAAGGAACGAAAACGATTGTTAGCCCTGTTTTTACCTTTAGACTTTTTATCCTGTGGTAAAAAAGTTCCTTTCCCACCAGTAACAGTTGAAATAATAGAATCCAACTGAGAACCAAATAATTTGTAAATAATGTGGAGACAAAAGCGACGCCCATATTTTTTGGCGCCAAATAAGACGCCCACATTATTTGGCGCCTAAATGCTTTTGGCGCCAAAAAATGACGCCACATCCGGAACGCCGACATTTTTGGCGCAAAATAACGTAAAAAAAATGACGCAACTTCCGGCGACACGTATGACGCCGGAAACGGAAATGAATTTTTGCGCCAAAAAAGTCCGCGCCAAGAATGACGCAAATAAAATGAAGCATTTTCAGCCCCCGCGAGCCTAACAGCCCACAGGGAAAAAAGTCAAATTTTTGAGGTAAGAAAAATATGATAATTAAAGCATAATCCCAAATATGAAACTGACTGTCTGGAAATAAGGAAAGTTGAACATTCTGAGTCAAGGCAAATAAATGTTTGAATACATATATTTAGAACTTTATAAATAAAGTGCCCAACCATAGCTTAGAGTGTCACAGAAAATAAGACTTACTTACCCCAGGACACTCATCTACATGTTTGTAGAAAGCCAAACCAGTACTGAAACGAGAATCAGTAGAGGAAATGGTAAATATAAGAGTATATCGTCGATCTGAAAAGGGAGGTAAGAGATGAATCTCTACGACCGATAACAGAGAACCTTATGAAATAGACCCCGTAGAAGGAGATCACTGCATTCAATAGGCAATACTCTCCTCACATCCCTCTGACATTCACTGCACGCTGAGAGGAAAACCGGGCTCCAACTTGCTGCGGAGCGCATATCAACGTAGAATCTAGCACAAACTTACTTCACCACCTCCCTTGGAGGCAAAGTTTGTAAAACTGATTTGTGGGTGTGGTGAGGGGTGTATTTATAGGCATTTTAAGGTTTGGGAAACTTTGCCCCTCCTGGTAGGAATGTATATCCCATACGTCACTAGCTCATGGACTCTTGTTAATTACATGAAAGAAATGTCTTGAATGACCTTTGTAGCAATGAAATCCTGGGCTCTCTGAGTATTTGTTCTCTCTTTTGATAGTGGGATGTCACGTGTCCTTTAAGTAGTCAGCACCCAAGGCCCAAACCCTCTTTTCCAGCTCGTCTTCACAGCGTCAGGATCATCTGTCAGGATTCCTTTATAGGTCCTGGCTGCAGAGGATCCGTCCCTCTTTTGTTCCTCGATCCAGACTTCAAGGGAGTTTTTCTTCGATCTTGGAGATGGAGCGTACCAAGAGGAAGTCGGTTCCACGAAAGCGTTACCGGGAGGTCATGCAGAAGGTTCCTGGCATGCGGGGAGATAGTTACACTTAGTGGTTGATACAGCCGTAGGAAGAGTGCCTGATGTACATTTCGCCTGGCTTGGATCAACAGACACTAGGAGATCACCAAGGGAGCATACAGTTTCCAAGGGATCATCTATACCCCATTGCTGATCACTTACCTCATAGGATTGAGGTTGGCTCTTGTAAGCGCTATAACTTACCCTATACCAGAAATTTGCTGGAAAAGAACTAACTTGTACCACCTCATTGGTTTTGAACTTTTTTATGTATACACCATACAGTATACTATTATTATAATATTCATAATTGTACAGCAGTGCGCCTACTCACTACTGAGAATTTCTCTTTCGACTCACATATATATATATATATATATATATATATATATATATATATATATATATATATATATATATATATATATATATATATATATATATATATATATATATATATATATATACACATATACATCTCAATAGTGGCACTTTAGGTATTTATAAAATAAACAGATTTCCCACTCAGTAACTTTGAGGCTTTACCGTACCCGTGTTCCATCACTAAACTAACTATAGCAGTTAAAGCTAGAGCAGTGCCGCAAACATCCATACCTAGTTTTACTAAGTTGACACGCTACCTCACGGGCCACTACGTTCTGCAACTTCTTTAGTATCCAGAGCAGTTCAGTCTGCTGGGACTCTCCCTGTCCGTTGACAGATTCTGGAGCTAATGCCTCCTGCTTGCTCGCATCAGCTACATGCTGTTTTCCGGCCATTGCTTGTAAGAGTCAGTACAGTGAGTGTGCAGGGAGGACTGGCCTAGGTGTGTGAATAAACCCCCTGTGGCATGGAGGTATAACAGGCCGGGGAAGCAGGCATATATACCATAGACATTAGAGAATGTGAGGGATCCCAACATCTTAGTGCCAAGCTCCTGGGATAATCGAGCACCAAATTTCACAACTACAAGCAAGTTAGCAACGCATCACTGAGCCAAGCTTTCTTAGGCAGCAAGGGGATAAATGTGTTCAAAATCATTTCAATTTATGTTTGATATGGAATTAGTGCCACCCCCCCCAAATCTGCCGCCCTAGCCACGGGCCTAATTGGCCTAGGCCATAATATGCCCCTGTAGCAAAGCAATAAGTAACTATGAGTGACGGCAAACAAACTCCTTTTAACTACCACTTTGAAACATCTTATTCAAATAAAATTCATGCTGGCCCGTAGGGGATAAAAAAATTACACATTTTCCATTAGCGATAGTAATTATCACAAAACCACAGCAGAGATCTACTCAATAATTGTGTCAGATACTTAAAACTTAGGAAAACAATATCAAGTCTCCAAGCCACATCAGATGATATAAAAATTACCGTGAATAGTTTATTAACAGTTAAGTTTTGCAAAATCAGTTCATTGGGGCGGCGTACAAGTCAACATCTCACGAGGAATTAACAAAAAATATGTTACTCCCAAGATCCCATTCGGCTTCAAACAACAAAAGCCTTGAAGTGAGAAAAATAGAAAAGCGAACAGGGAAATCTTTAACGTCATAGAATAATAGTAAACACATAACTGTTGTAGCATGAACGAATAGGCTGTCTCATTGCACAAGACGGACCATACCACAGCACCTCTCAAGCATGTAACCAAACCCAAGGTACCGTTATGAGAACAAAAATAGAGACCATAGACAGCACACCATTGCCTCAAAAAGACACTGCATAATGTTTGACAAAACACACGCATTTAATTATTTACAAACAGCCCATTATCACAGGGGCCAAACAATTACATTTTTTGAAAGCCATTCAGTGGATGATTAAATATGGCTAAATATACCTAAATGCCACACAGCATCGCTTTAAAGGAAGTAAACCCTCAGTACTTCATATGATACAAAACAGTCATATATACACACAGTAATGGCCAAAAATATAGGCACCCCTTTCATTTCTGCAAGATAATGCACCACTTCACCCATAACGTTGTTGCTATTAGAAATGCTTAGGCATTCTCATATTTATTTATTTTGTTTGCTTGTTTGTTTGTATTGGTATGATACAAAAAAAGTGGAGAAAAAAAAGCCAAATCTGACACATTCTATGCGAAACTCCAAAAATGGACTGGACAAAATTATTGGCACCCTCAATTTAATATTTGGTAGCACACCCCTTGGAAAAAATAACTGAAATCAATTGCTTCCTTTAACAAATCAATGAGTTTCTTACACCTCACTATTGGAATTTTGGACTCTTCTTTTGCCAACTGCTCCTTTTCCCAACTTCTATTTTGAGATCTCTCCGCAGGTGCTATATGGGATCAGTTCAGTACTCTACAGTGCTTTAAACCATTTCTTTTTGAAGTGTGCTCTGGGTCATTGTCCTGCTGTAAGACCCATGACGGAGACCCAGCATTCTGACACTGGGCCCTACATTGCACCACAGAATTCTTTGGTAGTCTTCAGATTTCATAATGCCATGAACACAGTCAAGACATCCAGTGCATGAAGCAGCAAAGCAAACACAAAACATCAGTGAACATCCACCATGTTTGACTGTAGGGACTGTATTTTCTTTAAAAGCCTTATTTCTTTTTCGGAAAACAGTAGAATGATGGGCTTTACCAAAAACTCTCTCCCCCCCCTACTCATAAAAATAAGAACAACATAACCCGCTCTCCCACAAATTTGGAGAAACTATATCTGATAAACACACCAATAAGACACTCCCTATCTATCATATATAAAATACTACTTCAACCCCCTCCAGGTAATCTACCCTACTCTATCGAGATGTGGGAAAGAGAACTGGGGTAAATAAATCTTCCACAGACAGCGACCAATATATTTTCGAACACGAAAAGATCCTGTACCTCAGCTTCCATTCTAGAGACCAATTATAAGATTCTACACTGCTGGTACTTAACCCCTCGTAGGCTTCATCACCTGTTCCCCTCTACCAGCGATAAATGCTGGAGATGCGGCCATGTGGGTAGTGGAATGGGGCACATGTGGTGGTGGTGCTCCCAGTTGAACCATTACTGGTATGAGGTTATACATGAAGTTGAAACAATTTTCCAGATTTCAATGCCCCCAGACCCTCTGATTTGGCTTTTAAATAAATCTATTAATTTGCCCTGTAGATCCCTACTCCCTCTATTTCGTATTTTTACAAATAGTACAAAACTGTTAATAGCTAGAATATGGAAGACTAAAGATATCCCCACATTGAACAATTGGCGTGACAAGGTCTCAGAGTTATTAGAACTTGAGGAATACTCCGCCTATAAGAAAGGAACTACAGACAACTTTATTGTTTTACAAACTATTTGGGATGACTACAAAAGAACCGTAAATAATTCCTCTGGAGAAAAGTTTTACCCCCTGGCGCCTAGATAGACACCAAATAGTTAGGACAGCGACACTGTATAACATTCTATCCCACTTTAGGCCAGAAACTCCAAGACTGGACACTCTTTAATTTAATTTGTATTTATTTTAGTTTCTGGATATACTTTATTACAATTTGTTTATTTATCTTTTCTTATTTACTTGTTATCATGTTATGTTATAACCTTTTGTTACAAAACAAAAAAGAAATGGACATTGGAGAATCCAGAACCGTGTAAAACTTTTGACATACTTTATGTTTGATTATGTTTGATTATATGTACTGTATACGGATCTCTTACTAATAAAAAGAATTCAAATTAAAAAAGCAGCGTTGAGAGGTCCCAACGCTGCTTTAACGCCCGCTGGTATTACGAGTCTGGCAGGTAAAGGTATACCGCTCACTTTTCTTCCGCGACTCAAGCATTTCGCAAATCCCCTTACGTCAATTGCGTATCCTATCTTTTCCATGGGATTTGCCTAACGCTGGTATTATGAGTCTTGGAGGAAGTGAGCGGTAGACCCTCTCCTGTCAAGACTTCTACCGCATTTAAAAGTCAGTAGTTAAGAGTTTTATGGGCTAATGCCGTAACATAAAACTCTTAACTAAAGTGCTAAAAAGTACACTAACACACCTAAACTACCTATTATCCCCTAAACCGAGGCCCCCCCACATCGGAAACACTTTAATAAATATAATTACCCCTAATCTGCCGACCGGACATCACCGCCACTTTAATAAATATATTAACCCCTAAACCGCCGCACTCCCGCCTCGCAAACACTAGTTAAATATTATTAACCCCTAATCTGCCGTCCCTAACATCGCCGACACCTACCTACATTTATTAACCCCTAATCTGTCACCCCCAACATCGCTGCTACTATATTAAAAGGTATTAACCCCTAAACCTAAGTCTAAACCTAACCCCCCCAACTTAAATATATTTTAAAATAATCTAAATAAAATTACTACAATTAAATAAATTAATCCTATTTAAAACTAAATACTTACCTATAAAATAAACCATAAGCTAGCTACAATATAACTAATAGTTACATTGTAGCTAGCTTAGGGTTTATATTTATTTTACAGTCAACTTTGTATTTATTTTAACTAGGTACAATAGTTATTAAATAGTTTATTTTAACTAGGAAGTTATTAAATAGTTAATATAAAGACAAATACCTTTAAAATTAATCCTAACCTAAGTTACAATTACACCTAACACTACACTATCATTAAATAAATTACCTAAACTACCTACAATTAATTACAATTAAATAAAATAAATTAAAGTACGAAAACCCCCCCCACTAAATTACAGAAAATAAAAAAATAATTACAAGAATTTTAAACTAATTACACCTAATCCCACCTAGCCCCCCTAATAAAATAAAAAAGACCCCGAAAATAATAAAATTCCCTACCCTATACTAAATTACAAATAGCCCTTAAAAGGGCCTTTTGTGGGGCATTGCCCCAAAGTTATCAGCTCTTTTACCTGAAAAAAAAAAGACAATACCCCCCCCAACATTACAACCCACCACCCACACACCCAACCCTACTCTAAAACCCACCCAATCCCCCCTTAAAAAACCTAACACTACCCCCTTGAAGATCTCCCTACCTTGAGCCGTCTTTACCCAGCTGGCACAAGTGGTCCTCCAGAGGGACAGAAGTCTTCATCCGATCTGGGCAGAAGAGGTCCTCCAAGCGGCAGAAGTCTTCATCCTGGCGGCATCTTCTATCTTCATCCATCCGGAGCGGAGCGGGTCCATCTTCAATCCAGCCGACGTGGAGCCATCCTCTTTAAACAAAGTCCAAGCGAAGAATGAAGGTTCCTTTAAATGACATCATCCAAGATGGTGTCCCTTGAATTCCGATTGGCTGATAGGATTCTATCAGCCAATCGGAATTAAGGTAGGAAAAACCTATTGGCTGATTGAAGACGGCTTAAGGTAGGGAGATCTTCAGAGGGGTATAGTGTTAGGGTTTTTTAAGGGGGGATTGGGTGGGTTTTAGAGTAGGGTTGTGTGTGTGGTGGGTTTTAATGTTGGGGGGGTATTGTATTTTTTTTACAGGTGAAAGAGCGGATTACTTTGGGGCAATGCCCTGCAAAAGGCCCTTTTAAGGGCTATTTGTAATTTAGTGTAGGGTAGGGAATTTTATTATTTTGGGGGGCTTTTTTATTTTATTAGGGGGATTAGAGTAGTTGTAATTAGTTTAAAATTCTTTTTTTTTCTGTAATTTAGTGTTTTGTTTTTTTTCGTAATTTAGTTAATTTAATTGTAATTAATTGTAGGTAGTTTAGGTAATTAGTTTAATTATAGTGTAGTGTCAGGTGTAATTGTAACTTAGGTTAGGGTTTATTTTACAGGTACTTTTGTACTTATTTTAACTAGGAAGTTATTAAATAGTTAATAACTATTTAATAACTATTGTACCTAGTTAAAATAAATACAAAATGGCCTGTAAAATAAAAATAAACCCTAAGCTAGCTACAATGTAATTATTAGTTATATTGTAGCTAGTTTAGGGTTTATTTTATCAGTAAGTATTTAGTTTTAAATAGGATTAATTTATTTAATTATAGTAAATTTATTTAGTTTAATTTAAATTTTATTTAAGTTAGGGGGGTGTTAGGGTTAGACTTAGGTTTAGGGGTTAATAAATTTATAATAGTGGCGGCGACGGCGGCGGCAGATTAGGGGTTAATAAATTTAATACAGTTGCGGTATAAGTATAATGTAGGTGGCGGCGGTGTCCGGAGCGGCAGATTAGGGGTTAATAATATAATGTAGGTGATAGCGGGGGCAGCAGATTAGGGGTTAATAAGTGTAATATTAGGGGTGTTTAGACTCAGGATTCATGTTAGGGTGTTAGGTGCAGACATAAAATTAATTTCCCCATAGAAAACAATGGGGCTGCGTTAGGAGCTGAACGCTGGTTTTTTTGCAGGTGTTAGGGTTTTTTTCAGCCAGCTCAGCCCCATTGTTTCCTATGGGGAAATCGTGCATGAGCACGTTTAGCCAGCTCACCGCTGACATAAGCAACGCTGGTATTGAGGTGAGATGTGGAGCTAAATTTGCTCTACGCTCACCTTTTTGCGGCTAACACCAGGTTTAAAAAAACCTATAACACCAGCGTTGTCTTAAGGGAGCCGTGGGAAAAAAGGCTTGTTAGCACCTCACCCCTGTTACCGCAAAACTCGTAATCTAGGCGAAATATAGTATTTTTTTTAATTTTATATTAAGGGAGAGGGGTAAAATAACTAAATTTAGCGCCAAGAATGACGCATTACGCAAAAGAAAGTTAGGTTTAGGACACAAGAAGGAACAACAATGTATCTACTAATGTTGTTCAAATTCACAATCTTAGGAAAAAAAGAAGTCCACAAAACAACTTATCTAGATGAAAAAAAATCAGATAAGGAGATACACAAGAGAGCTGATAAATCAGAAACTCTTGTAGCAGAAGAGATAGTCAAAAGAAACAACATTTTCCAAGAAAGTAGATAATCTTCAAAGAAAATATAGGCTCAAAAGAAAGAGCCTGCAAAATCTTTAAACCAAATAAGACTCAAAAAAGGAGAAATTAATAAACAGGCTTGATACCAACCAAAGCCTTAAGAAAACATTGAATATCAGGAAGTTTAAGCAATCTTTCTAGGAAATAAAACAGAACAAGACAATAAAAAACAAGATCCACATACCAAACCTGTGAGGCCATGCTGATGCTATCAGAAACACATGAGACTGTTTCAATAAAATCTTGGAAATCACCCTTGGAAGAAAAAACCAGAGGCGGAAAGATGTAGTCAGGTTGCAAAACCAAGACACTTCTAATGCATCCACCATTTCTGCCTGAGGATCCCTGGACCTGAAAAGGTACCTGGGAAATTGAGAAAACACATCTGTATAGAGATACCACTCTCCCAGATATAAAAACTGATGGCTGAGATAATCCACCTCCCAAATGTCTAAACCTGAGATAAAAATCGTAGAAACTAGACAGGAGATAAATTCCATCTAAGAACGTATTCAAGATACTTCTTAATTGCTAAGGAACTGTGAGTCCCTATTTGATGATTGACATATGCCACAGTTGTGATATTGTCTGTCTGAAAGCAAAATAAAAAGTTATTTCCTAAAAGAGTCCAAGCCTGAAAGAGTTCTAAAATATTGATTGGAAACCTCGCCTCTTGAGGTTTCCAAACCACTTGTGCTGTCAGAGACCCTCAGACAACTCCTCAACCTGTAAGACTTGCATCCATTAAGAATACAGTCCAGGAAGGATGAACAAAACGAGGCCCCCTGAATAAAACAATGATAATCTAATCACCAAAACAGAGAGAGTTGAGTGTTAGGATTTAAGAATATCAACTGTGATATCTGAAAACAATCCCTGCACCATTGATTCAGTATGCAAAGCAAAAAAGAGGTCTCAGATGAAAAATGAGCAAAGGGAACCATGCCCGATGCTGCAGTTATGAGACCTAAAACTTCTATGTACATAGCCACTGAAAGGCCAATTACATAGACGATAAAGACAAAGGCATGAACACATAATCCATCTAGAAACCCAAAAATAGGTGACCCTTCTCTGAGGAATCACGAAACTCTCAGATAAATTAAATCCTCTAACCATGTCTTGAAGAAACAAAACTAGTTGATTCATCAAATAAAAGAAAAGATTAAGCTAATACCAAGATACCATCCAAATAAGGAAACACCACAATACACTACTGTCTTAATACAGAAAGAAGGGCACCTAGAACCTTTGAAAAGATTTATAAAGCTGTCGCTAGACCAAATGGAAAAGCGACAAATTGATAAAGCTTATCTAAAAAAGAGAATCTCAGAATCCACAAGTGGTCTGAATTAAATAAAATAGGAGGATAAACATGCTTTAAAATGGAGTGGACATGAAATGACCTTGCTGAACAAAAAAGGCATAATACTCCTTATAAGCGCCAACTTGAAAGTTGAGACTCTAACAAAACAATATAAAGTCTTCAGATCAAAGATTGGACTGAATAAACCTTTCTTCTATGGGACAAAGAATAGAATTGAATAGAAACCCAATCCCTGTTCCTGCAAAAGAACTGGAATAATTACTCCTGAAAAAAAAAGTGTACTGAGAAAGAAAGATTCTTCCCATAGAAGGTCTCATTCTAAAAATCTATTCAAACCCTAAGAATAATATAGATTTTGTACTGAGTTCATCCAAAAACAATCTAATCTGCCCCCCATCAGAAGGACTGGTTTGAGAACCGTACCTTCATGCAGACTAATAACTAGTAATTATATAGCATTTTTCTCCTAGAAGGATAAAAAAAATATGCTTTTTTAGTGTTTACACTTGGAGTTAACCACATTAGCAGCTGATAAATCCAGTTGTTATTATTACCCAAATAAATGGTACACAATAAATTGACCTCAAAAGGCTGAAGGGCTGTATTAACCCTGCCGGGATATGAATCTATGACCCTTGGATCTAGAACAAGCATTTGTAGTCAGGACCTACATCACCGGACTAAAAGTAGGGCAGAAAAAACTCTAAACCTCCAAATAGTGGAGATAATAGAAATCAAACAAAATTATTATCCTAACAAGCTAGAGATAATAAAAAATATTTGAAATCATAATAATAGATATAGTAAACATAATAAAATGAATACATCAGAAGTAAATAAACAGAGTTATATATTTGAGGATCTAAAACTGCTTATGCTAACTGTTCAACAACAAAAAGGTTGAAAAAAACCCCCAGCAATGTCAGCCACAGATAAAGCTGAGCTAAAAATATAAACAGTACATGATTATGCTCTACTAAGGTTATATTCATATTCTAAAGAATCCTAAAAATAAGTACCAATTTCCATAGAAATAGTAGTACAGTCCCAAAAGGGAATCAGGATAAACCATTCTTTAGAACTTAATACAGATCTTGAATAGGAAAAAAAACATCAGGAGAAACATTAAAATCTTAAAATCCAGATTTTAAAAATAACATAGTTAATAGGAGGAGGACTAGGATCCTAGAAGCTAAAAATAACAAATTTTTCTTAACAAAGAAATAAGGAGAATTTTTAACAAAACGGTCTCTGATACAGGATCCTTTGAACCAAAGAAAACCTTCATCAGTAGAAAAAACTTAAGTATGCTATCGGTCAGAACAAAATTAATTAAATCTTAACAATTTTGAAAAGATCTTGTAAGTTTATTTAAAGGCATAAAAGCAGTCATAACCTTTTATGATAAAATCAATAACATGTGATGTTTGTAGATGAAATCAAGTACATGAACTGAGTTAGTAAAAACAGTAAATGTCATTGTACATGTAGAAACATTATTTGCATAAAATATAATAAATAAATGCCACATAATTGAGCTGAAGAAATAACAACAGCTTAATAATGAAAAGAACACACTTAGCTTTGTAGAATAGTGTTTCAGGGTATCATAGTTTCTACAGTAACATCAGAGTCAGGATCAGAATGAGAAATCTTGCAAAATGTAACAGAAAAAGAAAAATAACATTAGGCAAAACATTAAATTTCCACAATATAACAGTTTCATTAGATAGAAAATCAAAGAGTATTTTTTTTTTAAAACAAAAAATAAAAATCCAAAAGCAGCCATAATAGCTTTCAAAATTCATGAAAACAGCGAGCAATAGAGGGAGAGGGTTAAAATAACTAAATTTAGTGCCAAGCCGAGTATATCGTCGATCTGAAAAGGGAAGTAGGAGATGAATCTCTACGACCGATAACAGAGAACCTTTGAAAAGATTTCCTGTGAGGAAAACCATTGAATCAATAGGTGATACTCCCTTCACATCCCACTGACAAACACTGTCCTCAGAGGAATTGGGCTTCAGAATGCTTAGAAATGCTTATCATAGAAGAAATCTTAAAAATCAAGCACAAACTTACTTCACCACCTCCATAGGAGGCAAAGTTTGTAAAACTGAGTTGTGTGTGTGGTGGGAGGTGTATTTATAGGCATTTGAGGTTTTGGAAACTTTGCCCCCTCCTGGTAGGAATGTATATCCCATACGTCACTAGCTCATGGACTCTTGCCAATTACATAAAAAGAAATCACATAAAACAGCACATAGGATGTGACCTCCTGCCCTGCTTTACTGAGTGTGGAAAACACTTAGCACACAGTTAACAGTACAGTTAACTGTGTGCTAAACAACTTGGTAATTCCGTTTGAAGTTCTGGGCTAGCAGCACCAGAGATCCAGCATACGTCACACCAAGATCTCTCCTACAGATCGTCACTCAGGACAAACAAAGTCTCAACATGTTTTGCCGGTAGAACGCCCCGGCTTTCTCAAGAGTGTGTAGTACTTCCTGCATACGAAGGTCCAGGTTGCGGGCCTCTTGAGAAAGCCGGGGCGTTCTACTGGCGAAACGCTTTGAGACTTTGTCCTGAATGAAGATCCGTAGGAGAGATCTTAGTGTGACGTCAGCTGGATCTCTGGTGCCGCTAGCCGGGAACTTCAAACGGAATTATCAAGTTGTTTTGTAACAGAGACGCTGATTGTATGATTACCCTGCTCTCCCTTTTGGATCTTTTTCATTTTGGGGCTTGTTGAATTGTAACGTCTAGTGAGTATATTACTACTAGTGTGTTGTGAATTTTATTGGAATAGACACTACCTTGAATCGAGGATTGCGCTGTCTCCCTTGTGTCTTTCAGCTAATTAGGAAGGTTAAAGCTCATGGAGAAGAGAAGATAGCACAGTCAGTAAATCATGGGGACAAAACATTCTTTAGATATATCAGCGAAAGAAAAAATAATAAGGCTGGAATAGTAAAATGGAAAACAGTTGATGGTAGAATAATAGAAGGAGATAAGCAAATTGCAGACTGTCTCAATGATTACTTCTGTTCTGTTTTGACAAAAGATTGAAGATAAAATGTCTACATTAAGTGATGCTATGAAAAATAGAAACATGCTTAACACTAATCTTTTTACAGAGGATGAGGTTTTGTTAGCATTATCAAAAATAAAATGTTAAAAAGTCAGTGGGTCCTGATAATATTCATCCAATGGTTTTAAGAGAACTTCGATCAGTGCTAACTGTCCCATTAACTGATCTGTTTAATCAGTCACTATTAACAGGAGCTGTTCCAGATGGTTGGAGAATAACAAATGTAATGCATCTTCATAAAAAGGGCAATAGGGAAGAATCTGGTAACTACAGGTGAGTTAGTTTAACTTCAGTAGTAGGGAAATTAATGGAAAGCCTCTTAAAAGAAAGAATTATGAGTTACATAAAGACAAACAATTTAGAGGACCAAAATCAGCATGATTTTATTTTAGGGAGATCATGTCAAACTTATCTAGTTGACTTCTTTGATTATGTAACAAAAATATTAGACAAGGGTGGAGCAGTTGATGTAGCATATCTAGATTTCAGCAAAGCATTTGACACCATCCCACACAACAAACTAATTCACAAACTGTATCTCCTTGGTCTAGACACAAAAATTGTGAACTGGGTGGAATGCTGGCTTAAGGACAGAAAACAAAGTGTCTTAGTAAATGGAGTACATTCAGCAGAGGGGGCTGTTACTAGTGGTGTTCTTCAGGTATCAGTTCTGGGGGGGGGGGGGTTGTTTAACATATTTATCTGTGATATAAGCAAAGGGCTACAGGCAAAAGTATGTTTGTTTACAGATTATACCAAAATTTGAAACAGAGTGGATGTTCCAGGGTGTAGACAAAATGAAAAGTGATATACAACAATTGGAGGATTGGACAAATGACTGGGATCTAAAGCAAAGTGTAAAATTATGCATTTAGGGAAGAAAAATAAAAAATGTTAATTAGAGACTCAATGACACTTTACTGACTGTTACAAATGAGGAACAGGACTTGGGAATTATTATTTCAGATTATTTCAAGTGTAGTAAACAATGTAATAAGGCCAGTAAAATGCTTGGTTGTATTGGTAGAGGTATTTGCTGCAGAAATAGTAAGGTTCTTATGCCACTTTATAGATCATTAGTTAGTGCTCATCTTGAGTATTGTGTGCAGTTCTGAAGGCCATATCTTCAGAAGGATATTAACAAACATGAATCTGTGCAAAGGAGGGCTACCAAAATTGCACATGGTCTAAAAAAAAAAAAATTACCAGGATAGGCTCAATGACCTAAATATGTATAGTTTAGAGGAGAGAAGGGAAAGAGGTGATATGATAGCAACTTTCAAGTACGTTAAAGGGCTTAGTAAAACTGAGGCTGTGGGTATTTTACATAAAATGAAAAATTCAAGAACAAGGGGTCATGATCTCAAGCTGAAGGGTAGTAGATTCAGGAGTAATTTGAGGAATCACTTCTTTACAGAAAGAGTGATTGATTTATGGGATAAACTTCCTCAAGAGGTAGTAATGACAAACACTGTGGGGAACTTTAAAAATGCATGGGACAAGCATAAGGCTATCCTACGAACTAGATAAGTTTATACTTTTAGGTAATATCAGGCAGATTTGCTGGGGCTATGGCTCTTATCTGCCAGCAATATCTATTTTCTATTAACCACTTTGCTTATTAGTGAACATATATACACAGTATGCATACATATATTTAGCACATATTTGCCTTTATGAGAAAATGCCTTTCAGGAAAGATACACATGTATTTGTTGTTCTGTTCACACTGTCTTGTTTACAAAGCAGTGTGCTTATTTTGAAGGAAGAGGGGGCTGCATTCCAGTGAAGGGTACTGCTGTAAGAAACTCTCTGTTTCAATTTATTTTGAGCAGAAACTATTAGACTAACAATTGCTACAAAATGTGATTGACATACCACACAGACATGCCTGCTACACTAGCTGTTTTTAATTATTAGACTTACTAAGGGGGGGGGGGGTGTATTAGCTTGGATAGACTAGATAGAAGGAAACGGCATCTGAGAGAGAAACACTGATATTAATGCTTTGTTCAAAATCCAAAGATAAGTAATAGTTTAATCATTAATATGCTTATATGCTGACTAATATGATTGCCATAAGTTCATAATAAACACTGCTATTGTTATACTGCATACTTGTATCAGCTTCTGTTTTGTCAGTAACAGTGAGAAGTACACGCCTGTTTTTCAGGACATAACAGTCCACCCAAATCAACAGCTAGCTCCGCAGTGATGCTGAAAATATACATATTATTTTCAACAAAGGATACCAAAAGAACAAAGTAAATTTGGTAGTAAAAGTAATTTGAAAAGTGTCATAAAATTACAAGCTCTATGTGAATCATGCAAGCAGGGGCGGAACTATCAGTGATGCAGCAGTCGCGGTCGCGACCGGGCCCCGGGAGGTCCCCCATAAGGGGGGCCACAGCATCAGCACTTTTTTTTTTTTTTAAACTTTTTTTTATTTTTTTTATTTTGAAATTTCTTGTCAGCTCCCCCGCGGCCCCCCCGCAGCCCCCCCATGGCCCCCCTCCTTCATCTGCTGTCTACTGCTGCTCCTTCAGCCTGGCTCCTGACACTTTTAAATCAGAGCGTTGCCGCGGGTTACCATGGCAACGCTCTGAAAGTCTGAATCATTTCCTGCTTAGCGGGAAAGAAGGAGAAACATGCATGATGCAGTGCAGTGCTGCAGGCAGCTGAGACAACACCAAGCAGTCACCACATTGCCCAGCGTTGCTGGTAAGTACTGTGAAAGCTTAGAGTGAGTGACACTGTAAACACACGCAGTGAGTCAATGCAACACAGACAGAGCAAGCAACAGCCCAGCTACTCGCGGGAGCATCCAGGGCAGGGATATACCATCAGTTCTGTGAGGTGAGTGGGATCTTTGTGCCGGTTGGTACACCTGATGCACGGGGCACTGGCCTATGGTTACTAAGAAATGTAGTCAAGCAAGGAAAAATACGTTTAGTTGTCTCTTAAGCCTGATGAGCCAGTTCCTGATAATGTGAGTTAGAACTGGAGATATCAGTAAAAAAAAACTTCATAGAAGAATATAGGCTGCTTTTTCTTTTACGGGAGAGTTCTTTTAACTTAGTTTGCGTTGGATGTTTTTAGGATGGTGACTAGTTACAGGTGCTGCACTTTCACTGGCTATTTCTGGAAATATGTGTTGTTATTAACAGTAGGGGGCGTGATCCTCAGCAGGTCATCTATAAAATGCATAGTGTGTAGTACAGTATTCATGTATAGAACACACACCAGAGAGGTAAAAAAGAAAAATGTGTGTGCATATAACATATATATGTATATACCACACTTCTTGTATACATATTGTATAAAGGCCATTCATTGTATGTATGTTATGTGTGCGTACATATGTAGACACTGTACTACAGTCTACATGACATGAGTTCTCAGGAGGGAGCCCGTCAGATTTCCTGTAAAACGGTTATGGCTCTATTTGGAGGACAATAGTTGGGATTATAGTTCTGTTTTCCTTGACCCCAAATTGTCTATACATTCCGTCCCCCACCAAACCCAATCCCAAATAAATAACACAAACACCAAAGTTGGGGTAAAAAAGGCCGCAGCATATTTTATTATTATTAACAACATAAATAACTTTTATTTAAAACTTAAAACCATAAAACCAGGGCTAGCCCTACCAAATAAATATTTTCCGTGCCTGAACCCATAAGGCACGCCTCCCCATGAAAAATCACCTCTCCTGCCTATCCCAACAGGAGGTACCATGAACCCCAACCATGGCGTAAGCCATCACCCAGGGCAAGCACCCCGCCCCTGCTGCGACAACCATAAATACTAAACAATATGAACATGTTTTACCCTTTTAAACTTTTTTTTTTTTTTTTTTAAAGAAGAAAAACAGGGAGGGAGGGTGGGCACTGAAGCCGTTCTTCTCCCGCTCAGGTAATTAACTGAAAAAGAGCGCGAATCCACTATACACCAACTAATTTAAAAACTTTGCCTCCAGCCACGCCCACTTGACCCAAAGCTGAACTACATTCAGCCAATAGGGGTCAATTACCCCTACCTTGATTCTGGCGTTCGGGGTTCTTCTTGACCCCAAATTGTCTATACATTCCGTCCCCCACCAAACCCAATCCCAAATAAATAACACAAACACCAAAGTTGGGGTAAAAAAGGCTGCAGCATATTTTATTATTATTAACAACATAAATAACTTTTATTTAAAACTTAAAACCATAAAACCAGGGCTTGCCCTACCAAATAAATCTTTTCCGTGCCTGAACCCATAAGGCACGCCTCCCCATGAAAAATCACCTCTCCTGTCTATCCCAACAGGAGGTACCATGAACCCCAACCATGGCGTAAGCCATCACCCAGGGCAAGCACCCCGCCACAGCTCGAACTAACATCGAGCACCGCCCAACAAGGCTGCGGCCAACTCAATACCCTCCTTTAGGGTAAAATTGAATAAATGTAAACCTACCTCATTAAGATGAACACCATCTCGGAGGAAAAAACATCTACCCGATTCCCCTTCAAACTCTGAATGCCTCAAGGCGAGGCCCCCCAATTTTTTAACATGACTACTCACCATACGGTTCACTTTACGCCGAGAATTCTCCAATTTAACTCAGTCCCACGCTGCCCTCCAAACCAGCCGGCACTCAATGTCCGACCACACAATTACCAAATTTGGGAACAAAGTATGTAACCGATCCAAATCCCACTTCATCTTGTCCACCAACGTTTTCTGTGCCATAAAACCCAGATCATTCCCTCCGAGATGAATAACCAAGATATTAGGAGGCGAAAACAACCTAGCATAATTAACTACAGATTCCAAAAGCTGACACCACCTCATGCCCCTAATCCCGAACCACCTCAAAACAAATTTATCCTTACAAAAACCCAGCTGGGCACCATCCTTTTTTACAGCAGCAGCCTTCCTGGCCCAATAAACGTAAGAATGGCCGATAACCCAACATCTCAAAGGACCTGAAAAGAAGCACAAAGAAAAACAAACTTTTTTTTTTTTTTTTTTAAACTTTTTTTTTAAACTACCAACCCCGGCCTCACATACACTCTGAAACGGTCAGACTCCCATCTACCAATCTTCTTAATCACCTGAGGCTCCAAACCCAGGAGCTGAGCTTCCGTCGCAGCTCCAATGCGGAATGAATGAGAACCAAATTCACAAGGATTTAACCCTAACAAAACAAGACACTTTTTAAAAACAGATACAAATTGAAAAACTGATAACACAGAATCATCTTGATGGATCAATAAAGCCTCATTAATTCCATTCCTAACCTTTAAAAAAGCTAACACCGCCCCAACAGGGCAACACGGGCTGCCAACCGCCCTTAAAATAAACAATTTACCCTTTCCAGACTGGTCGGTTTTAGATTTTCTTAACCATATGTCCAAACTCCCGTTATTCAAACAAATGTCCTTCCACTGAAGGCCACTAGCACATTTCCTATTCTTACCTACCAATTCAGAGATTCTAAAAGCCCCGAAAAAGGCCAGAACAAAAGCGGCCCGGAACAATAAAAATTCAAACTCAGAATAACAGACATGAGGAAGAACACCCACTAACTTCTTTAACAATGAGAAAATAACCGGTCTTCTACCATCCATTAATGGCTTCTTCCTGCACAAACCACGAACAGCCATTCTTACTACAAAATTCTTAGTTACGTCCTCTAAACCACCCAACTGAAACAAGAAAGCCAAAGCTGCAAGTCTCCTGCGAACTTCCGCTGATGATAAAGACTCAGTCCTCCACTGCATAATCCAACCCAAAAGTATCTCACGACAGGATTCCCTAGAGGCCAACCATTCCCTACCATCCACCACAGTTATCCATAACTTCCATACTCGGGCGTAAGCCCGCCAGGTGGACTGCGCAAGAGCCCCTTTCACGAGTTCCCAAACTAAGGATACCCCAGGAGCCACAATTCCCTCGGGCAATTCACACCCTCCGTTTCCGCGTCCGGAGCCTCCGACCTGAACCGCTCCCACTAAAAACGGGAAAGAGCGTCAGCAATAGAATTCACCTTGCCCGGTACATGAACAGCTCTAAAAGTGACATTAAGCCTCAAACACTCCAGCACAAACTCTCTTAGCAAACTGATAACCGGGGGGGAATTTGCAGTCAAGTTGTTAATTGAATATACCACCCCCAAATTATCCGAGTGAAAACACACCCGCTTGTCTCTGAGCTCAGAAGCCCAAATCTTTAAAGCGACCACCAAAGGGAAGAGTTCCAAAAAAGTTAGATTTTTTGTCAAACCCAAAGGTTCCCAATCTTCAGGCCAAGCCTCCGCACACCATTTTCCGTTCAGATAGGCTCCAAAACCGCAAGAACCAGATGCATCAGTAAACAGGCATAAACGCTCATCAGACCAATCTACTTCCTGAATCACCAACCGGCCATTGAAATCCTTCAAGAAGGCCGACCATACTCGAAGGCCATCCTTCATGACCTTTGTCAAACGAATATGATGATGGGGAGCAACTACCCCGACCGTCGCCAATGCAAGTCTTCTACAAAAAACCCTACCAACTGGGATAATTCGGCACGCGAAATTAAGCTTGCCCAACAAAGATTGGAGACACCTAAGAGTTATCTTCTCAGACGACAAAGCCCCTTGGATGCACTGAAACAAGTCAACGACCTTATCCCAAGGTAAACGGCATTGCATAGCCACTGAATCAATCTCAATACCCAAGAAACACAAAGAAGTTATCGGACCTTCCGATTTTTCTTCAGCTATTGGAATACCAAAATCAGATGCAACAAGACCAAAAGTCAACATCAGCCTCCTACAGACTTCTGAGCCCTCAGGGCCCACAAACAAGAAGTCATCCAAGTAATGAACTAAAGATGACAACCCAGCTCGTTGCATGACCACCCACTCAATGAATGTACTAAACTTCTCGAAATAAGAGCAAGAAATAGAGCACCCCATTGGAAGGCACAAATCCACAAAAAAGGAACCATCAAATTTACAACCTAAAAGATGATGACACCGAGGGTGAACCGGCAACAGCCTGAATGCCGCTTCGATGTCAACCTTAGCCAACAAAGCTCCCCGGCCAGCAACCCGGACCAAATCAACAGCTTTGTCAAATGACGCATAATTAACCGAGACCAATTCCGGATCAATTCCATCATTGACAGAAAAACCCTTTGGGTACGACAGGTGGTGGATCAAACGAAATTGACCCTCAACCCTCTTAGGAACTACCCCTAATGGAGAAATTCTCAAATTCTCCAAAGGAGGAGAAACAAATGGGCCTGCCATTCTCCCCAAAGAAACCTCTTTTTGCAACTTCGTTCTAACCACCTCAGGGAATTCCCTGGCTGACTTCAAATTCCCACTAAATTTCCCACCAGCACCTTCCTTGAAAGGAATTACAAAACCTGAGCTGAATCCGGAAAGAAGCAGCTCAGCATCATCTCGTTTTCCTCCTTTATTGGCGTAAGCCTCTAACCAAACCACCATCCTGCCTACCTTCACCGGGGTCTGAGCTCGAAGGAGTAGATTCCCCTTGCTTACTAACAATCTTTCCTTTTTTGAAACACCTTGAGAAACTGTGGCTGCCGCCACACCCAGAGCATTCGTGCCTGAATTTACAACTTGCTCCAAACCGGCATGCTCCATCATTAAATTGGAAGCATAATCCCTTACGCATTGAGACTGCAGATCCCGAACTAACCGAGGGGCCGGAGTAACCGACCCCTGAACCACGAAAAGGCTGACCCCTTAAAGGAGTCATGATCTCGAGCCAAATGCCCATGTCACGATCGTCCCATCGCATTTCAGGTCTCACTGCCAGCCTCTGACGAAACTTCTCGTCATAACGCCACCATGCCATACCTCCATAAGTACGGTAAGCATTCGAAATCTCATCAAAATAACAAAATAAAGATCCACCCTGATCCGGGCACTTCTCAGTTACCACACTAGCAAGAATGCAAAAGGCTCTCGACCAATTACCTAGGGTCTTAGGTAACTTCCTGTACCTCTTTTTCCTTTCATCTTCCTCCTTCTTGCCTTTCTCGGATTTATCATCCTCCTTTAACTCCACCACTTGGTCCAGCGGCAACAAAGAAAAAATTTCCAGGAATTCCCTCTTCCATATTTTTTCTTTAACTTCCACAGTTAGATGAATCCCCAAAGGACCGATGGAACACAAGCACGGACGCCTCAAGGCTTCCTCAGCTACCTTAATTGAACTACCCGAAACCGAAACAGCCGACACCTGAGAAACCGAAACGGCTCCACTCACCGACACAACTGACTCAGCCGGAGCCACAATGGCTCCCGGGGTCCATGCCTTTACGGCCGACTCCCCCCCACTTGGAGCCTCCAAACTCGCCAACAATGCCTTCAAACCATTCAGCAGCTTCTCACGTTCTCCACACTTCAAACCCGATCCTTCCACCACAGCACCCCCAGCTGACTCACCTGAAGACTGGGGGGCCGTCCTTGTACTCTCCCGATTATCTGCTCCACCACTGGGAACGTCCTGAGTTGTCACTACCTCCTCTCTCCTTCTACCACTCTCGCCTGACCTCTTACTCCCATTCGATTTCCTAGAAGGTGAACGTCCTCTCTCTCTTCTACCACTGCTTTTTGAACTCTCGACCCTCGCCCAAGTAGGAGAATGAACAGCAGTAGATCTTCTTAAAGGTGAACGTGATCTCCGTCGGCCGTGACCCGACCTTGACCTCCTTCTTTGATGCCTGCTGGGCACCGTAATATCTCCAGATCCTGGGGACTGCAAAGCACGGGAAGGTGTGAGTGCTTGACCCCCCCTGATGACCTACTCCTCTGCACCCCTTCCCTCTCTCTAACCCTACTCACACTAACCCTGCTCCCCCTGAAACCCTTACACCCTTCTCAGGAGATAATAACTTCAAAAGCTGTGCCAGGGTAGACGCATCGCCTACCTGACCACCCGTACTCGGTCCAGGTAACGCAGGTTCCTCTATCTCCTCTTCTTCCTCAAAGTCGCTGACAGCATCCAGTACCAGCAGCGGCTCCGTAACCGGGTCCCTTTGAGGTGTAGGGGCCTCTTCTCCTCCACTAGAAAGGCCGTGTGCTTCCTGGTAGACCACTACATGAAAGAATTAGAGACATTAGCTCTCATCCCCAAATTACTATCTTTAACATATCCCCATATCACCCTTTTCCTATGTTCTTTTTCTTTTTTTTTTTTTTTTTTTTTAAAAAAAACAAAACAAAAAACAACCTCTTAAACCACCATCATCTACATACACTGCTCACTCTAAACTCAGCAACCTGCGTAAGCAATAACCCAAACCAAATTAGTACCTACCTATTCAGGAACACCTATAAAAAACTTAGGGAAAAAACATAAATTTGCAAACTATCAAAGAAAACCCCCCCCCCCCCTTTTTTTTTTTTTTTTTTTACATAAAACCAGTCCTACAATTACTAATAAATCTCCTCACCTATATAATATCAAACAAAAACCCCATGCCATACAACCCCAATAAAAAACATTAAAGCAAGGAAGAGCAACTATATCTAAATTTTTTTATTTTTTTTTAAATTCACCAACATACCAATTCAACAATTTTTTATTATTCATGTAAATCCTTAAATTTTTTTTTTTTTTTATTTTTTTTTTTATAAAACAGCCAGAATAAAATTAGCATAATGCACCCCTTCTTTTTATCAATTATATATATCAACATACCCCAATACATTCCATGACATTAAAATTAAAATGAAACAAACAAAATGGCCCAATAATAATATTAACCCCCTCACTGCCAGGCAGGAAATTAACAGCCTTCTCCCCTCACGAATAAAACAAACATACCCGATAGCCATATAATATCCCACAAACATATTGCTGCCATTAAACATGTCCCCCTGGCCCCTTAATTACCGCCATACTACCCTCCACATTGCGCCCCTACCAGGCCCCACTTTACCCGACACCGTTTTCTCCGCTCCAGCAGTCCCACCGGGTCTCCGGGGCGCAATGACGTCACCGCCATGCGCCGTTAATGCACCGGATCCTGTCGCCTTCTCTGCCACCGGCCTCCTGCTTGAAGAACCTCTCCGCCCGGTCTTCGCCGACGACTTCCTCTTCGAGCTGGATGTTTCAGGACTCAACCTTGACGGGGGCCCAGCTGATCTCACCGGTCTCTTCTTCCTGGAACCGCCGACTCCTGCAACTCCTGATGTCCCCGCGCGAGGCTCCTCAACCGACTTCAGCTGCTCCCGGATCCACTCTACTCCTCTTCCTCTGGCCATCGCCGTCAGCTCCTGTAGCAGCGCTTCCATGACAGGTAAGCACTGAAGCCGTTCTTCTCCCGCTCAGGTAAGTAACTGAAAAAGAGCGCGAATCCACTATACACCAACTAATTTAAAAACTTTGCCTCCAGCCACGCCCACTTGACCCAAAGCTGAACTACATTCAGCCAATAGGGGTAAATTACCCCTACCTTGATTCTGGCGTTCGGGGTTCTTCTTTCTTGCATTTAGAAAACTGGAAATCTAGCAGTAGTCAGAAATCAGAATACATAGGAAAAATAAATAAATGTTTGCACTTTTTAAAAGCAGAATGCATAAATGCAGAATCAAATTTTTGTTGTCATTTCTTTTTACTTTGTGCTGGGCCTTATATTATTCAATCACATCTTTTTTTTTCTGTATCACTTTAGAATAGTAAAATAGTTTACCCGAATTTAGCAGTAGCACTACAAAGATTACACATCCACAGTTATAATGAATATGCAAAGTGTTAATCTAATATGGGTTATCATGTGCATTAATTAATAATATTTTTTAGTGTGCAACTGACACATATAACTCAAATTGGCAAGAGGAAAGGGATGTTAAAATGTGATTGCAAGTATGTATGTGTGTGTATATATATATATATATATATATATATATATATATATATATATATATATATATATATATATATATATATATATATATATATATATATATATATATGTATGTGTTTGTGTGTATTTATTATAAAAAATGTAAAAATAATTTTTTACACTATGACCAAAAAAATATAATAACTAAAAAAAGCCTAAAACCTGGGAGGGCAGCAGAATTTTGAGTGCCTAGGGTAGCACAAAACCTAAATATGCCACTGAGGATTCTCACCATTACAGCCCCTATCCCCTCACTAAAGCCCCTATCCCCTCACTAAAGCCCTTATCCCCTCACTACAGCCCTTATCCCCTCACTACAGCCCCTATCCCCACACTACAGCCCCTATCCCCACACTACAGCCCCTATCCCCACACTGCAGCCCCCTCACTACAGCCCCTATCCCATCACTACAGCCCCTATACCCCACTAAAGTCCCTACCCCCCCTCTACAGCTATCACTATCAGGCTATCAGTGCAGGTGTGTTTGTCCTTTTCTCATTTTAAGTGTAAATTGACATGATTAACAGATTTTTTTTACAGTGTTACATGTTGCAAAAAAAATATAAAAAAATTAAATGTATCAAAATCAAATTTTTTTCGGGGGGGGGGGGGCGGGGGCCCCTTCATGGATTCTTGCACCGGGGCCCTGCGGTTTCTAGTTACGCCTCTGCATGCAAGCTTTATTTTGACTTTTCTATCCCTTTACATAGAGTGGTAGAAAAATGAATATATAAGCGCCCCACTGTAAAAAGGATATGTTCAAGCTGATAGTCTTGTATTCACAGCTAAATTCAGATTGAGGTTGCTGCCATATATCTGTCACGGCTCTGATAACCGGGTATAAAACTAAATAAAAAAGAGAAAAAAGAAAAAGGCGCAACACCTCTAAGTGCAATATGTAAGTTCAATCACACAATTTATTCCCAACTTAACAGTTTAAAACTCACAAAGATAACCTCAACGAAAATGAGGTATGAAACAGGCACTGGAGAACCATCCAGGTCTCATAAACGATATCCCTTAGTTGATGTCAACCATAGAAAGGATTTGTCAGGCGTCCAGAAGTTTCACTTGCTAACAAAATGGGCTTCTTATCACCATCCGATCTTCCAAATGCTTAAGGGTATATCGTCCTTTGTAACGGTCAAAATTCGAACATTCACGCCACTTAGAATCAGCTGTATGCAAGCATTAAAGCCGGCAGCTACGCCCACCACACACGCTACCGCAAACAGCTGATGCGAGCTGCCGGCTTTAATGCTCGCATACAGCTGATTCTAAGTGGCGTTAATGTTCGAATTTTGACCGTTACAAAGGACGATATACCCTTAAGCATTTGGAAGATCGGATGGTGATAAGATGCCCATTTTGTTAGCAAGTGAAACTTCTGGATGCCTGAAACAAATCCTTTCTATGGTTGACATCAACTAAGGGATATCGTTTATGAGACCTGGATGGTTCTCCAGTGCCTGTTTTATACCTCATTTTCGTTGAGGTTATCTTTGTGAGTTTTAAACTGTTAAGTTGTGAATAAATTGTGTGATTGAACTTACATATTGCACTTAGAGTTGTTGCGCCTTTTTCTTTTTTCTCTTTTTTATTTAGCTTTAAATAGAGTGGTCTGTATTCTGATAATTTGTTAAAATGATTATGCTCTACTGATAGATCAGTTATCTTTAACATAAATTATACTGCTGAAAATGTGAATCCTGGAATGTTATCCTGGACCTTTTGTGCACATTTAATCTGTATTTGTTAAGCTATTACAGTATTCAGTAATATTCATTTTAAAAAGCCAGGGACATATTTTCTTGGCTAGAAAACTTGGCAAAGCTTGGCTGTGCAGGCAAATGGGTGCAAGGTGAAGTTGCTCCGTGCTGAGGAACAGGCCAGAGGATATACAGGAGTCGCAATTCCGCATGACTGGTACATGAAACCACCAGTATCACGTAGCAGCGGTTCAGCAAAGAAGGGCTTAGTCTCACTATTTCTAACCCGATCAGTGCCCGCAGCAAGGAGACCGCCGCCATTTTGGAGGCCGAATGGAGCCACGCCGCACACACGCTACAACCTAGCCATTGTGTATAGCAGCTGGAGTGGTGATCCCAAAAATGCCTACATGTACTATCTACTAATGGGGAAAGCCAAACATATCTCCAGGATACAAGTAATAGCCTTTGGGAAACATGACTGGAGATCAGAACAGCATATAATAAGCTGACATAACAGCTAACTCGATATCACACTTAAATACGTCTCCAAGGATACCGCATACAAAGATGATTTATCTGGGTATATTCTATGTGAACATATGATCTCAGATAGCTAAATAATTCAGCAACTATCTAATAAGCAGCAATCTTCGGAGTGAATAACTAACTTTAACAAATCATCGGCTAGATTACGAGTCTTGCGTTAGCCTTAAAAAGCAGCGTTAAGAGGTCCTAACGCTGCTTTTTAACGCCCGCTGGTATTACAAGTCTTACAGGGACAGGTGTACTGCTCACTTTTTTGGCCAGTCTTGGAAATACCGCAAATCCAATTACGTCAATTGCGTATCCTATATTTTCAATGGGACTTGCATAGTGCCGGTATTACGAATCTGACCAAAAGTGAGCGGTAGACCCTCTCCTGTCAACACTGGTACCGCATTTAAAAGTCAGTAGTTAAGAGTTTTACACTACAACGCCGTAGCATAAAACTCACTAAAGTGCTAAAAAGTACACTAACACCCATAAACTACCTTTTAACCCCTAAACCGAGGCCCCCCACATCGCAAACAATAAAATATTTTAGCCCCTAATCTGCCGAACCGGACATCGCCGCTACTATAATAAATATATCAACCCCTAAACTGCTGCACTCCCGCCTCGCAAACACTAGTTGAATATTATTAACCCCTAATCTGCCATCCCTAACATCGCCGCTACCTACCTACATTTATTAACTCCTAATCTGCCGCCCCCAACGTCGCAGACACTATATTAAATGTATTAACTCCTAAACCTAAGTCTAACCCTAACCCCCGAACCTAAATATAAAATTGCAATAAATCTAAATAAAATTACTATAATTAACTAAGGCCTAGATTTAGAGTTTGGCGTTAGCCGTGAAAACCAGCGTTAGAGGCTCCTAACGCTGGTTTTAGGCTACCTCCGGTATTTGGAGTCACTCAAAAAAGGGTCTAACGCTCACTTTTCAGCCGCGACTTTTCCATACCGCAGATCCCCTTACGTCAATTGCGTATCCTATCTTTTCAATGGGATCTTTCTAACTCCGGTATTTAGAGTCGTGTCTGAAGTGAGCGTTAGACATCTAACGACAAAACTCCAGCCGCAGGAAAAAAGTCAGTAGTTAAGAGCTTTCTGGGCTAACGCCGGTTTATAAAGCTCTTAACTACTGTACTCTAAAGTACACTAACACCCATAAACTACCTATGTACCCCTAAACCGAGGTCCCCCCACATCGCCGCCACTAGATTAATTTTTTTTTACCCCTAATCTGCCGACCGCCACCTACGTTATCCTTATGTACCCCTAATCTGCTGCCCCTAACACCGCCGACCCCTGTATTATATTTATTAACCCCTAACCTGCCCCCCACAACGTCGCCGCCAGCTACCTACACCTATTAACCCCTAATCTGCCGACCGGACCACACCGCTATTATTATAAAGTTATTAACCCCTAATCCGCCTCACTAACCCTATAATAAATAGTATTAACCCCTAATCTGCCCTCCCTAACATCGCCGACACCTAACTTCAAACATTAACCCCTAATCTGCCGACTGGAGCTCACCGCTATTCTAATAAATGTATTAACCCCTAAAGCTAAGTCTAACCATAACACTAACACCCCCCTAACTTAAATATAATTTAAATCTAACGAAATAAATTAACTCTTATTAAATAAATTATTCCTATTTAAAGCTAAATACTTACCTGTAAAATAAATCCTAATATAGCTACAATATAAATTATAATTATATTATAGCTATTTTAGGATTTATATTTATTTTACAGGTAACTTTGTATTTATTTTAACCAGGTGCAATAGCTATTAAATAGTTAAGAACTATTTAATAGCTAAAATAGTTAAAATAATTACAAAATTACCTGTAAAATAAATCCTAACCTAAGTTACAATTAAACCTAACACTACACTATCAATAAATTAATGAAATACAATTCCTACAAATAAATACAATTAAATAAACTAGCTAAAGTACAAAAAATAAAAAAGAACTAAGTTACAAAAAATAAAAAAATATTTACAAACATAAGAAAAATATTACAACAATTTTAAACTAATTACACCTACTCTAAGCCCCCTAATAAAATAACAAAGCCCCCCAAAATAAAAAAATGCCCTACCCTATTCTAAATTACTAAAGTTCAAAGCTCTTTTACCTTACCAGCCCTGAACAGGGCCCTTTGCGGGGCATGCCCCAAGAAGTTCAGCTCTTTTGCCTGTAAAAAAAACATACAATACCCAAGCCCCCCAACATTACAACCCACCACCCACATACCCCTAATCTAACCCAAACCCCCCTTAAATAAACCTAACACTAAGCCCCTGAAGATCTTCCTACCTTGTCTTCACCTCACCGGGTTCACCAATCTGTCCAGAAGAGCTCCTCCGATGTCCTGATCCAAGCCCAAGCGGGGGGCTGAAGAGGTCCATGATCCGGCTGAAGTCTTCATCCAAGCGGGAGCTGAAGAGGTCCATGATCCGGCTGAAGTCTTCATCCAAGCGGGGCAAGAAGAGGTCCTCCATCCGATTGAAGTCTTCATCCAAGCGGCATCCATCCGGAGCGGAGCAGCAGCATCCTGAAGACCGGATCGGAACAGCCAATAGAATGCAAGCTCAATCTGATTGGCTGATTGGATCAGCCAATCGGATTGAACTTGATTCTGATTGGCTGATTCCATCAGCCAATCAGAATATTCCTACCTTAATTCCGATTGGCTGATAGAATCCTATCAGCCAATCAGAATTCGAGGGACGCCATCTTGGATGACGTCATTTAAAGGAACCGTCATTCGTCGTTCAGTCGTCGGCCAGGATGGATGTTTCCGCGTCGGAGGTCTTCAGGATGCTGCCGCTCCGCTCCGGATGGATGCCGCTTGGATGAAGACTTCAATCGGATGGAGGACCTCTTCTTGCCCCGCTTGGATGAAGACTTCAGCCGGATCATGGACCTCTTCAGCTCCCGCTTGGATGAAGACTTCAGCCGGATCATGGACCTCTTCAGCCCCCCGCTTGGGCTTGGATCAGGACATCGGAGGAGCTCTGCTGGACAGATCGGTGAACCCGGTGAGGTGAAGACAAGGTAGGAAGATCTTCAGGGGCTTAGTGTTAGGTTTATTTAAGGGGGGTTTGGGTTAGATTAGGGGTATGTGGGTGGTGGGTTGTAATGTTGGGGGGCTTGGGTATTGTATGTTTTTTTTTACAGGCAAAAGAGCTGAACTTCTTGGGGCATGCCCCGCAAAGGGCCCTGTTCAGGGCTGGTAAGGTAAAAGAGCTTTGAACTTTAGTAATTTAGAATAGGGTAGGGCATTTTTTTATTTTGGGGGGCTTTGTTATTTTATTAGGGGGCTTAGAGTAGGTGTAATTAGTTTAAAATTATTGTAATATGTTTCTTATGTTTGTAAATATTTTTTTATTTTTTGTAACTTAGTTCTTTTTTATTTTTTGTACTTTAGCTAGTTTATTTAATTGTATTTATTTGTAGGAATTGTATTTAATTAATTTATTGATAGTGTAGTGTTAGGTTAATTGTAGGTAGTTTATTTAATTAATTTATTGATAGTGTAGTGTTAGGTTAGGACTTATTTTACAGGTAATTTTGTTATTATTTTAACTAGGTAACTATTAAATAGTTCTTAACTATTTAATAGCTATTGTACCTGGTTAAAATAAATACAAAGTTACCTGTAAAATAAATATAAATCCTAAAATAGCTATAATATAATTATAATTTATATTGTAGCTATATTAGGATTTATTTTACAGGTAAGTATTTAGCTTTAAATAGGAATGATTTATTTAATAAGAGTTAATTTATTTCGTTAGATTTAAATTATATTTAAGTTAGGGGGGTGTTAGTGTTAGGGTTAGACTTAGCTTTAGGGGAATACATTTATTAGAATAGCGGTGAGCTCCAGTCGGCAGATTAGGGGTTAATAAGTGTAGGCAGGTGGAGGCGACGTTGTGGGGGGCAGATTAGGGGTTAATAAATATAATATAGGGGTCGGCGATGTTAGGGCAGCAGATTAGGGGTACATAGGGATAATGTAAGTAGCGGCGGTTTACGGAGTGGCAGATTAGGGGTTAATAATAATATGCAGGGGTCAGCGATAGCGGGGGCAGCAGATTAGGGGTTAATAAGTGTAAGGTTAGGGGTGTTTAGACTCGGGGTACATGTTAGGGGTGTTAGGTGCAGACGTAGGAAGTGTTTTCGCATAGCAAACAATGGGGCTGCGTTAGGAGCTGAACGTGGCTTTTTCGCAGGTGTTAGGTTTTTTTTCAGCTCAAACAGCTCCATTGTTTCCTATGGGGGAATCGTGCACGAGCACGTTTTTGAGGCTGGCCGCTTGGGTAAGCAACTCTGGTATCGAGAGTTGAAGCTGCGTTAAATATGCTCTACGCTCCTTTTTTGGAGCCTAACGCAGCCTTTATGTGGACTCTCAATACCAGAGTTATTTTTATGGTGCGGCCAGAAAAAAGCCGGCGTTAGCTACGCGGGTCCTTACCGACAAAACTCTAAATCTAGCCGTTAATTATTCCTATTTAAAACTAAATAATTACATATAAAATAAACCCTAAGCTAGCTACAATATAACTAATAGTTACATTGTAGCTATCTTAAGGTTTAATTTTATCTTACAGGCAACTTTGTATTTATTTTAACTAGGTAGAATAGTTATTAAATAGTTATTAACTATTTAATAACTACCTAGTTAAAATAAATACAAATTTACCTGTAAAATAAAACCTAAACTAAGTTACACTAACACCTAACACTACTCTATAATTAAATAAAATTAACTAAACACAATTAATTACAATTAAATAAAATTATCTAAAGTACAAAAACAAGCACTAAATTACAGAAAATAATAAAATAATTACAAGATTTTGAAACTATTTACACCTACTCTAACCTATCAGCCAATCGGAATTAAGGTAGAAAAAATCCTATTGGCTGATGCAATCAGCCAATAGGATTGAACTGGCATTCTATTGGCTTATTTGAACAGCCAATAGAATGCCAGCTCAATCTCATTGGCTGATTGGATCAGCCAATAGGATTTTTTCTACCTTAATTCCGATTGGCTGATAGAATGCTATCAGCCAATCGGAATTGAAGGGACGCCATCTTGGATGACATCATTTAAAGGAACCTTTATTCAGTCGTCGGCCGTCGTTTGAAGAGGATGCTCCGCGTCGGATGTCTTGAAGATGGACCCGCTCTGCGCCGGATGGATGAAGATAGAAAATGCCGTCTAGATGAAGACTTCTGCCGTCTGGAGGACCACTTCTGCCCAGTTGGATGAAGACTTCTGCCCGTCTGGAGGACCACTTCTGCCGGATTCGTTGAGGACTTCTGCCCGGTTGGGTGAAGACTTCTGAAGGTAGGGTGATCTTCAAGGGGTTAGTGTTAGGTTTTTTTAAGGGGGGATTGGGTGGGTTTTAGAGTAGGGTTGGGTGTGTGGGTGGTAGGTTTTAATGTTTGGGGGGTATGTGTACTTTTTTTTTACAGGTAAAAGAGCTGATTACTTTGGGGTAATGCCCAGCAAAAGGCCCTTTTAAGGGCTATTTGTAATTTAGTGTAGGGTAGGGCTTTTTTTTATTTTGGGGGGCTTTTTATTTTGTTAGGGGGATTAGAGTAGGTGTAATTAGTTTAAAAATCTTGTAATTATTTTATTATTTTCTGCAATTGTGTTTATTTTTCATACTTTAGATAATTTAATTATAATTAATTGTATTTAGTTTAGTTAATTTATTTAATTATAGAATAGTGTTATGTATTAGTGTAACTTAGGTTTTATTTTACAGGTAAATTTGTACTTATTTTAACTAGGTAGTTATTAAATAGTTAATAACTATTTAATAACTATTCTACCTAGTTAAAATAAATACAAAGTTGCCTGTAAAATAATAATAAACCCTAAGATAGCTACAATGTAACTATCAGTGTATTGTAGCTATTTTAGCGTTTATTTTATAGGTAAGTATTTAGTTTTAAATATGAATAATTTAGTTAATTGTAGTAATTTTATTTAGATTTATTTAAATTATATTTAAGTTAGGGGGTGTTAGGGTTAGGAGTTAATAACTTTATTATAGTGGCGGCAACGTTGGGGGCGGCAGATTAGGGGTTAATAAATGTAGGTAGGTTGCGGTTACATACGGGGTGGCAGATTAGCGGCTAATAAATAAAATGTAGGTGTCGGGATGTTGGGAGCAGCAGATTAGGGGTTCATAAGTATAATGTAGGTGGCAGCGGTGTCCGGAGTGGCAGATTAGGGGTTAATAAGTGTAAGATTAGGGGTGTTTAGACTCGGGGGTTCATGTTAGGGTGTAGACATAACTTATTTCCCCATAGGAATCAATGGGGCTGCGTTAGGAGCTTTACGCTGCTTTTTTTGCAGGTGTTAGGTTTTCTTTTCAGCCGGCTCTCCCCCATTGATTCCTATGGGGAAATCGTGCATGAGCACGTTTAGCCAGCTCACCACTAACGTAAGCAGCGCTGGTATTGAGGTGAGATGTGGAGCAAAATTTTGCGGCTAACGCCGGGTTTGTAAATACCCGTAATACCAGCGCTGTCTGTAAGTGAGCAGTGAGCATAAACTGCTCATTAGCACCGCACCCCTGTTAACGAAAAACTCATAATCTAGGTGCATATATTTGCCTACACCAGAGTGTGTTTCCTACTACGTGGTTTATAATCCATCATATCACAAAGCGCTATATATTTATAAATATTATTAGAAGAAGTGGGCAGCCATATAGCACCAGTACTAACTTCACATACCAATAACATGGCAGCAAGAAAACTAACTAAAAGTGACTCTCTAAAAGCCAAACCCCTGCACCAGTTTCAGTTAGTTTTTTCCAGCCACCTGAAACAACTAATAGTTCCATGTCAAATTCCTCAACCATGACAGATGTTAACACAGCCTCACCCACCACATTAGAACCAAATATGTCTGCTTCATATATTACCCAATTAAAGCAAGATATAGCAAATTTACCAACAAAGGAGGACTTTGCATCTTTAAAAAAACTCTTATAACCACTGAACTCACATCTATGCGGAAAGATATTAATATCCTGGGGGCCAGAGTAGAGGAAGTTGAGGATATGCAAACCATCAAATAGAGACCATGCAGGAAAAACTTGAGGATCTAGAGAATCGCAGTAGGCTATCTAATCTCAGAGTGTGAGGCATACCAAAATCGGTAAAGCACACAGAACTAAGAATACCTGCAGAACTTATTTCAACACCTTATGGGAGACACTGACCTACCTCTTTTCCAACTAGAAAGAGTTCACAGAGTTCTACGACCTCCTCTAAATGCACCCCCCAGGAATGTCATTTTTAAATTTTTAAGGTTCACAGACAGGGAAGAAATCTGGTTTAAGGCATGCCAGACGCAGAAGATATCTTATCTAGATCACTCACTACAGGTTTACTCAGACCTGTGCCCAAGTACTTTACAATGAAGAAAAGACACAAAATGTATCACCACAGTATTACAGGAAAAGAACATTAAATATTGATGGGGATACCCATTCAGTCTGGTGGTAAATCATGAAAGACATACCCACATTTATAAAGGCCTCCAGGACCTGGATCCCTTTTCCAAAGGACTAGGCCTGGTGCTGCAACCTCTGCATCCATTAGATTCCACCTCTAAGATGTCTACGGAATCATGTGACACAATGTCATAAACCAGTTGTAGGATCAAAATGGCACAACGTCATCAACAAGAAAAGAAAGGACTACTCTAAATCTTGAGGTGCCAACAACTTACTCAGGTCTATCTGATTCATCCAGGATTGGTGAGATTAAATGAGACTTCTCTACTTTACTTAATGTTCGTACAAATTGTTGTTCCCCACCCTGTGGTAATACCTCATACGCAAGGTTAAGTCTAGCTGAGATATAGTTTGAGAATGTACAAGTCCTGTTTTTTTTTCTGAGACTTAAATTACTACATATTATACATAAGATACACTTTAGTTGACACTGTTAGCTTCTATACAATATGATGCTTAGTTTTTGCACAACACTTCTTTAGGTTATACGGATGTTGTACTATAATTCATACAACCCGGTCCCAGTAATTGGCTGACCCCTGATTTTTAGTTGGAATGTTCTTTTTTCATTCTGACATTGTTCATATAAATTTTTTTAGTTATTTGTTTATTGTTAATGTTTTTAATGTTGTTTATTTTTCTATACAATGTGTATATCTGACCTACTTCAAATGTCGTGATACATACCTACCCATATGTTCTACACTGCATATCGTATGCCACTATGCTTACCGCTATATTATGAAGCACCTAGCACCATACACAAACCCACTTGCTGTCCACTACACAAATGTACCATGAAGCCCACTAAGACGATATTGAATATATTAACAATTAATGCAAAAGGTCGCAATAAGCAAAATAAGAGAAGTATCGCTATCAGAGACTTCAAAGATAACAAATGGAGATATAATTTTCCTACAAGAGACTCATTTTCTTCCTAATAAAGAACCCAAAACATTTAGATACAAATTCGTAGAGGCATTTTATGCCTCTAACCACACAAAAATTAAAAGGGTGGGCAATTTAATTAGACAAGGTATACCCTTTACTTTAATTAAATAAATTAAGGACCATGAAGGTAGATACCTGATCCTTGTAGGTAAACTATACAATACCATAGTGACACTGGCCTGCACATATGTCCCTAGTACTAACCAAGACATTTTTTAAAAGCATCACAGACACCATACTAGAAACTAATAAAGTCCTACTTATACTTGGCGGGGATTTTAATGTCTCACTCAACCCCTCCATAGATACTTCAACAGGTTTATCTTCAACATCCAACCGAGTGCTAAGCAAGGTTAAGCAAAATATAAAAGATCTAGCAATACATGACATGTGGAGGATACAACACATGACTGAGCGCCAATACACATTCTTCTCATTTCTTCATTCCTGCTTCTCCCGCATTGATTATATTTTTTTAGATGCGACCTGTTTGTCTTTGGCCACTCGATCTGGGATTTCTCCATCATGGGAACACTTCTTAGTGAGTTTTTTTAATTGAATGGCCATCAGCTCCATATACTTCCTATGTTTGGAAGTTAGAAAACTTATTAGATCACCCTCTATAAAATTGAATCTCGCCTCCAGGAATATTTCACTCTAAATGTAAGCTCGATTACAGACTTTAGACTCATTTGGGAAGCACACAAGGGAACGTTGCAAGGGGAATTACTTAACATGCAATCCCACAATCTTAAACAAAAACGCAATGCCTTACAAAATGCACTAACTAACATCACCAACACAGAAACAAAAAACTTAAAATCTCCCCAACAGATGATACACTTAAAAATGACTTACAGACACACAGATCCATCATGAGCTCTCTATTGGACATTGACTGTAAACAATTAGCTTTCAAACTACAACAAACACACTATGAGGGAGACAACAGGTGTAGTAGATTATTTGCACGTAAACTGCAAAGGAAAATTAATAGATAATATATTTTATCTATTACTAAACCTGACAAAACACTGTCTATTCCACAGCTGACATCACTGAGGCATTTAGGGCATACTACGAATCCTTACATAATTTATCAAACCCAACACTCTGCTCAAAACTAACAGACCCTTCCAAAATTACCCTCATTGAATCGTTGTTAAATAGCATTGATATACCAACAGTCACACCAGAACAGAAGACCACACTTAACTCCCCCTTGTCACGGTATCTGAGTATTATTAAATAATATACACATATATATTTATATTATTTAATAAATCTATGGTTGTGTACACCAAATAATTCATTTCATTGGTAAAACTCCAAAAGGTCACAGTGTGTAAACCAGCCCCCCTCTCTCACTCAAAGAAATTACTTGCATAGTTATTTCGGAAAGAACAAAGTCTTAGACTGTTGTATAGAAAGACAGATTGTTTCAAAAAAGATAGTCATCTGTATATTCCAGATCTTAGATCAGATAGTTACTTCAAAGCGAAATTAGCATTATGAGATCCCTCAGATGTGTATGCCCAAGATGAGTGATAAATTTATCAGACATGGCCTAAGTGTATGCAAGATATTAAGTGCCCCTGTTGTGTAGAATCCACAAATTCTAGATATTACGTCTAGATCAAAATATAAGCTAACAGACACGTGATAATTTAACACCATGGCTCAGTGGATTTTGTTTGAAGCTTGATTGGCCTCAGGAAAAAACAGTTTCTGACTGAGGAAATGGCTCATGTCACTGGGGTGTGAATTGTCCCCTTCAGAGTTTCCAATATACAACCCCAGGCAAATTAACATTGCAAGTCTCTGTATGACCTAAATAAAAAAAAAAATCTTGCAAAAGGAATGGTGCCAGGTTTTCATTTGAGTTTGAAATACTCAAATTACACACACACACACACATATATATATATATATATATATATATATATATATATATATATATATATATATATATATATATATATATATATATATATATATATATATATATGTGTGTGTATTGATCTGGGACATACTATATTGGATAAATGTTTGCTGTATTAAATAATAACTGCATTGGTATATACAAATACTGACCCATTGATTTCAAGATAAACACATATTTCTCTGTTTTCCAGAAATCTAGTAAAAATTACAGGAGGGACTGATGTGGAGATGGGATCTCTAAATAAGTATCTATATAATAAATGTATAAATGTTGGACTAATTTAAAAATAATATCTGTCCCTTTGTTTTTCAGACAGAATGTCCCATGAAAAATAGTCATAAACACAGACATGTGTGGATATTTTCTATTTTAACATAGAAATTGATAAAATAATGATGTTTGATATCAAATTATACATTTTCTGTTATACTAAATGAAATATAGCTGCTGAAAAGAGAGTTTTATTAATGCAATAAGTTATAGTATGAAAATAATAATAATATACGGAGATATTTGGAATGTGGCAGTGATTGATGGTGAGACTGTATTTGCTGGTTGTCTGCTGCCCACTAGGGGAGTGGAATGGTATGGTATGACAGCCAAATATATTAACTATTAGAATCCATACAGAACCAATCAGGGAGACCTTTCCCAGATGACCAATGAGAGGGGCAAGCATCCGTAGGGCGTGACCAAAAACAGATCACTGATGATTATATACAGAAAAGCTGAATGCAAGAGAGGAGAATCTTGAGGCTTTTGGTCTGTTTACACTGGTCTGATTGATAACTGGCTGCCATACTCAGGACACAATCAACTTTAAACAAAAAGCTGAGACTAACTCTTGATCTATGCAATAACTTTTCTTCAAATAAGGTGATCTGAAAATATTTGGAAAAGATTGAACTACAAATTGGCTCAAACTGGTGATGTATGATTGTTCTATTTTTTATATATTTTTAAATCAAAGGTATTTAGTAACCATAACAAATTGTAGTTCAGCCATTTTAAAAAGGTTCTTTATATTTTAGACTCATATTCACAGTCCTGTATAGTGTTAAGCTTGTCTTTTGTATGCTAATTAGTTTATCTTTGCAAATATATACCTATATTTTAGAATAGTCTTAATTGTAGATAACAAGGAATTTATTTCAGCTTAGATAAATTGGCATAGGAGTTGGTTATTTGTACAGATAATATATACAATTTCTGATGTTTTAAATTGGAATTATATAGGATAAAGTGTGGCTATATAGCTGATTGTACTGTCTGAATGTTAGTTGGTCATACCTTGGTATCTTATTGTGGTATTTTAATGAAATTAAATTGTGAATAAGGTACATTTTATTATATTTTGCATAGCATATTATAATAGTTTAACCGTGTATAGTTTGATTCCGATCTGGTTTTCTACAAATATAATTCAATGTGTCTATAAATTTTAACTAATACAAAGAACTTAGGAATTTATATTAATTTTATGGTTTTGTATATGCATTTTATTGGGGTTTTACTTTAAAGAATAATTTTTAAATATATTGTATTATAACCCGGCCATATACTGACACCCTTTACAAATTAGGAATTACAGTTATTAAAAACCTGCCCTCGGGGAATGCCCCCAGACCCGATGACTTTTACTATTATAAAAAGTATGCCAAGGGACTTCCGGTGGGCGGGCTCCACGTATAGCGGTGTGAAGAAGCTCCTGCAATTCCTATAACAACACAACCACTTACTAGCCCTCAAGCAGACCTTGACTGCACACTGCGGTTTGGAGACACCAAGGCGCTCCGGTGTCATCTTCTGAGAGGAATTCATACCAATCTACTCACCACGGAGGGAATTGAACATTTCTGCTCACTAAACACGGCACAATGCCACGTGGGAACCACACGGGAGCCGTTCGGCTCAGTACTCCACAGAAGATCGGAGAAGCAAAAAGGACAGTCACAGACGACAAACTGTATAGGTGAGAACTATCAGAGCACTACAAAAGCCGGTGTAATAGACACACAGCTGCTGCTATTATATCTACGCCACACACTTCAGTTGCACCTTTTTTCCCAAGTAGTGCGGCCTGTTACAACGCTCCCGCTTACCCTAGCATACACCAACTGTATCTGCATGATACATGCAAGTTATCACACCTCAAAGCAAGGGAACCTGATACCTATTATAAAAAGGCACTATTTGTGACCCAGACTCCTACATTAAGTACCCTGGATCAATGATCAGTATACAAGGCTGAATTATCCTATGTAACTCAGGGATATACTGCCCCAACAACAAGATACATGGAGATTGTATTGATCTGTGTAAACATATTTCAGCTATATTTCAATATCACAGTAAGACCAGTGAAAACCCATTTTTGGCATTATTAAAGAAGCTTCTTGGTTATAGAGACGGTAGCATACAATCACTAAACAGCTTATTATACTCAGTGCACTATATAGGTTACTCAACACCAACCCACTGTACACTTATTTCTGTTCATGGACAGATATTTGACCCCAAACAGGATGTCACACAGGACCAAGACACAGGACAAGAAGGGAAATGGGGCCCCTGACTCTGTACTCTTATCACCCTCAACAACTGCTGATACTGCAGAATCAGGGATTCCCTCACCCCCAGCAGATCAACAACTAAATTATTTGCTCCTGGCTAAGCTGGATAACTTGCAGAAAGGTATAGACACCCTCCTGACTGAAGTCAAGCAATTTAACACCAGACTGACCTAGAAGATGGTCACAATACTGCTACGACTCAACTTAAAGACCTCATTCAGTAAAATATATCTCTTCACCAGAAAATTGACAACTTAGAAAATCGCTCCCGCAATAACAACGTCAGACTAGTGGGTCTGCCTGAGTCAATACGACCACCTGACCTGTTATATTTTGCAGAACACTCTCCTAATTTTCTAAAAGTACCCGGTGAGTACATCCCTATGAAAGCAGAGAGAGCGCATAGGATCGGATGTGACAGAATCTCCCCCTCTGAGAAAGGCGGGGAGTAATGATCAAATATTTGAACTTTCAGTCTAAAATACAGCTACTAAGAGCCTATCGTTAACTACAGATGCTCATCTACGATGACAAGAGGCTTTAAATATTCCAGGTTTACTCTTCAGAAGTTCTGAAAAAAAGAAAAGAATTTGCACCCCTGTGTACATCGCTTCATAAAGAAAATCGAATGGCTACACTGCTCTACCCAGCACAACTTCGTCTTCACACTATAAGAGGACCAAGATTTTTTGATTCACCCAAGGAGGCACAGGAATTCCTGGACCAGCACAGAAGTGCCCTCTCACAATCAGCATCACAGCAGCAAGAATCCCCTGGCTGATGTTCGTGACTGAGAAACAGTACCCTATAAAGCTTCAACTACCCCTGGACTGGGGTTCTTTGAGAATAACTTTAGTTGATGACCACTTATGGCTGGAGTTCCAGTGAGGTCTTATACCAATATGTATATATTATTATCATCATCATCATCATCGGTTATTTGTAGAGTGCCAACAGATTCCGCAGCACTATATCTTGTTTATTCTGTATTTTATTGTTTAAAATTTTATGGTTAAGTTATATTTTAGCTGCGAGAGACTATGGTTTGTTAAATGACATGTTCCTAAATGCCCACCTCTTTTGGAGAATTGTATGCCCCCACCCCCCCCTGTCATATCCCTCACGCTTCTCCCTGTACTATTTATCTCTAACAATGTCCCAATGACAGTGAGGCTGATTTCCTGAAACATAGGAGGGATAAACTCCCCCATTAAGAGAAAAACAGTCTTAGCCCAACTTAAAAAATCCCATGCAGATATTATGCTCTTGCAGGAAACCCATCTGAATGCCCTTGAGCATGAAAAACTTAAAACCAATTGGATATCTGAGATCCAGTAGAGGTGTGGCTATGCTTCTAAACAAAAACTTTCAATGTGAGGTTGATACTAAGATTATAGATCCAAATGGTAGATTTATTATTGTAAAACGTAAATGGCAAGATCAATGGTTAACTGTATGCAATATCTATGGGCCCAACCAACGTAACCCAGGCTTTTGGCAACACCTGACAAAGCTTTTGGCCCCATTCCTAGACACTAAGAGTATTCATGCTGGTGATTTCAATTTCACTCCTAATCCAATATTAGACAGATTTAAAGACCCAGAGAGACATGCCCTAGGACACAGGCACCTGCGCTGAAGATATTTGACACATTGTATTCAACATTAGGCGTCCAAGACATTTAGAGAAGACAAAATACCATGGGTATGGACTACACCTTCTAGAACACACAACACACTCTCCCATATAGACCTATTTCTCACATCTAGCTCCTTAGAGTTTTTGATCACTGAGACTGCAATTCATAATATCACCATCTCTAACCATGCTCCTGTGTCCCTGAGATTATTTCCTACTCCCCACCCTACCAATAAAATAGTATTTCATTTTCCCACTCACCTCCCCAGACTTCGGTGCATTTTTTGCGAGACAATGGGATGATTTTGCATCCAACAATGCACCACACGTAGCCACCCCTGAGTTTTATTGGGAAACGGCTAAGACATTCATTGCCTACGATATGATAGTAAAGAAAAACATTATAATGATACCTTGACCAATGCTTACTTAACGTATTGCCAATCCCCAACTGCAATACATAGATTAACATATTTCCAAGCAAAAAAAAAAAAGTGAGAAACCTTCTTACTTCAAAACACCATACACCAGGAACATAGGAAACCAGGTAGATTCCTAAGACATGGAAACAGAACTGGTATTTTTTTGGCCTCCTTAATCAAGATTAAACAAGTCAATAGAGGCATTCCAGTGCTTAAAAAGGGAAACTCCTTAACCAACAACCCAACTGATATAGTGGCTAAATTCGCAGAGTACTACTTGACTCTCTATACAGCAAAACCTAACAATACGGAAGCTCAGAGTAGCTTCTGGGATAAGATCGCTCTATCCAAACTATCCTCAGACCAAATTGATAAATTACAACTGACAATAAAATCTCTAGATTTGGGGAAAGCCCCTGGCCCGTATGAACTCCCTACAGAACTTTATTGCGTGCTCTCTGACCAGACTTCCCCTATATTGACCTCACTTTTTAGCCTTTAATTTACACATAAACAGCCCTCTACATGCAACATTACAGACATTCATAAGCCAGGAAGGGACCCAACAGACCCTAAATCTTATAGGCCCATCTCCCTCCTAAACTCTTAATATAAGCTACTAATGAAACTCCTAGCTAATCGATTCGAAATCTTATAACCAACTGTCCTACACACTGACCAAACGGGCTTTACGGACGGTCGCTCCTTGGTAACTAATATACGACGTGTCCTACATGCCGTGACCCACTATTGGCTGGCGAAGCAAGAAAAAACTGACTCGGTTCTGCCAGAGGCCTTCCTGCTGTACTTGGACGCAGAGAAGGCCTTCGATAGAGTGGAATGGAACCATCTATTTCATAGTATGGGGAATTTCAGAATAAGCGGCTGTTTTATTGACTTTATCAAAAATATTTATAATAGTCCCATTGCATACTTACTGATTAATAATCTTTACTCCCCCCCAAACACCTGCAAAGGGGAACCCGGCAAGGATGTCCCTTATTCCCACTCCTATTTAATATTGCCCTAGAACCCTTGGCAGTCTATTTGAGAACCATTTTCCCTGGAATTGACCTCCAATCCCATAGATTACAAGTAGCTCTATGTGAGGAAGATATGCTTCTATTCATATAACAATCTTAAATATATATCCCAAAAATCCTAGAAGCCGTACAATTATATGGAGAATTCTCTGGATGCAAATTTAATGTGGATAAATCCGAAATGTTATTGCTCAAAAACGTGCGACTGGGGAAACTAATTTTCCTCGCCCTTTTGTACCGTTGATACTCACTTAACCTACCTGGGCATCCACATCTCAACTAATCCATACAAGTGGTATGAACAAAACTTTACCCCGATAATATGCAAAATTAAAACTGATTTAAGCGCCTGGCAGCACCTACCTCTTTAACTAATGGGAAGAGTACATGTAATTAAAATGAATGTCCTCCCCAAACTTCTTTACCCCATGCAAGTGCTTACTTTACTAATGAAGTGAGGAGATCTGACAGCCCTTCAACGCACATTCCGTACTTTCCTGTGGAGGGTAGGCAAGCCGAAACTCTACCTAGCTAAGTTATACCTCCCTTATACGAAAGGTCGCTTAGGCCTCCCTAACATCACTTATTATAACTGGGCATCCCTTGCTAAATTTGCCATCTACTGGAAACCTTGTACCAAACACTTTTCGCCAATACACCTAGAAGAAGCTTCACTCTCTCAGATTTCCTACCCTTCCTACCACATGCAACCCTCTCGGAACTACCCCCTCCGCTCCAGCACCACCCAATGTTTAGAGACATAATCCAAGCATGGCAGACACTGAACAAACATATAGGAACAGATCCCTTTCACACTAGATACCTACCTATCAGTGGCAACCCTAGATTTGCACCGGGCTCTCTATACCCTGTTTTTCGCAACTGGAAACAGGTATTACTAATCTGAATGCAGTTCTAGATGACCCCACAAAAAACGGTCCTGCCTTTTGATGTTATTTGTAGAAAATATAACACCTCTCCAAATCAAAGGTATCTTACTCCAAATAGATTGAGTAAATGGAGGAGAAATTTCTCTAATGTCTGTGGCAAATGCTCTTACCCAAATTATGTAGTGATGCACCGAAATGGAAATTCTGGACCGAAACCGAATCCGAAAATCCGGGATGCACTTGGCCGAAAACCGAAACTGATACCGAAAATGTATTTTTTCAAATTATTTTTTTTAGGTTTTTTTTTTGCATAATTAGAGCCAATAAAAAAAAAAGCCCACACTTTTATTGAAAGTAACACACTAAAATTGGACAAAAATATCTTAAAACAATAATATGCTACGCAATAATTTTACCAAGAAAAAAAAAAAAACAGGCAAAAAATGCCAAAATGTTTCTACGACCAAAAATTTGGTGCATGCCTACTTAAAACAATTATAATTATCAATATACTGTATTATTCTTCATTTAGTTCTATGTAACAGAATCATATTTAACAGGGTTTTTTTCTTACCAATTATCCAAATAAAGTATAGTCCTAGAAAACTCATTATATGCAGAACAGTAAGTCAAGTAAAACTTAAACAGCAACTCTAGGCTAGCATCAAATTTGAAACATGCTACACAATAATTTTACCGAAAATAACAGGCAAAAAAACCGAAAACCGAAATAGCCAAAAATGCCATTTTCGGCCGAAACTTTCTGCGGCCGAAATTTCGGTGCATCCCTAAAATTATGATTTTTTTTACACTATGTATGATATTGCCCCAAAATCTAAAGATATTGGAACTGTGTCTCCTTTTGGCTATCAAAAGTAATAGGACAATCGATCACACTCACACGGACAGACATACTGTTCCTAGACATGCAAATATGTGACAGACGCAACCAGAAACTACTGACTAGCTGCATACTTTTGGCTAGGAAATGTATATTTTGCAAATGGATACATACAAGGGCACCTTCTATAAAATTTCTGAAACACGTGTTATTAAAATATGTAATATATGAGCAATATGATACCATGTTTGACATGACTGAGGGTTCCACGATTCCTAACCAAGTGGAAACTATACTTAGAAAGCTTAGACTTGCCAACTAGAAGGAAACTTCTAACGTGATTTAAGAATACAATCTACATGCTTGAAGCTAACCTCAGGGGGCTGAAGGGATATATGGGAACACTAAGATAACCTATAGATTTACAATTCACAGCTCTACTAAGTTTGTTGAGTTTATTTAGATGTTAAATTTAGCAAGAAGTTTTAATATATGATATTTATCCTTTGTAATACACAGTTTTGATCAATCTGTATCTGTTTAGAATACTAACCTTTTGACCTGTATGGACTAATAGTGCAGTGTTCAATCTTATGAACAATACAAAAAAAATAAATGATGTCAATGGTTGGACTAGTATCACTTTTGATTGAGGAAACCCAATACGACCTGAAGAACAATAGAGGCCTATGAAGATGGGACTCATTACCTCTACCATATAGATTCTGTTATATTCATGTCTGGACAGATATTTGTCCAATTTTGTACACATTATATGCAACTGTTTGACATGTCAAAAATAAAAGTTTAAAAAAAAAAAAAAAAAAAAAAAGTACACCAAGAGTTTGACACCACAACTCCTAACTCTCTTTTTAACTCCATATCTCAATTTAACCCATTCCTTAGCAATTCGCTGTCAGCACATATCTCACTAATTCCAAAAGAAGGTAAAGACCCCACTAAAGTTGAGAATTATAGACCCATATCTCTACTAAACATGGATATAAAAATGTATGCAAAGTTATTAGCAAATAGGTTGAATGCCTTGCTTCCAAATTTAATTCATGTGGATCCGGTGGGCTTCGTTCAAACAAGGGAGGCTAAGGATAACACAGTACAGGCTGCTAACCTGATTGACTATACCAACAATTACCAAATACCCTTAGTAATACCCTTAGTTATTCTCTCCACAGACGCGGAAGAAGCTTTGACCATGTCTGTTAGCAATTTCTTCAAGCAGTTTTTTTAAAAATGGGTTTGGGAATGGAATTTGTTAATAGAGTGTTTGCCATGTATTCATCACTAACAGCCAGAGTACGAGTGAATGGTTCTCTATCTGCCCCTTTTATTATATATAAGGGAACTAGACAGGGTTGCCCACTCTCCCCACTGTTATTTGCTTGTGCGATTGAGACTTTAGCCCTGAAAATTAGGTCCATACCCGACATAATGGGTGTTCAGATTAATAACACGCACCACAAACTTTTGCTCTATGCGGATTATGTACTTTTTTTTTAACCAATCCTAAATAATCTATACCAATGTTACTACAACAACTAGATAGATTCGGACGGGACTCCAATTTCCTCATAAATAAAAATGAATTGGAAAGATTAAATATTAACTAAAGAGATAACGAAATACAACACATTAAAACACTATGTCCATTCAGGTCGCAAGACCATAGGCTAAAATACCTGGGAGTTTTCTTAGCACCCACAGTAGATGAAATGTTTGAAGCAAACTATTTAACCCTCCAATCTTCTATAATAGCTACTCTATCCTCATGGAGAAGGAAACCGATGTCCTGGACAGGCAGGATAAACGCATTTAAGATGAACATTCTACCAAAAATTCTTTATCTCATGCAAACATTGTCTATCTCCCTACCAAATACATATCTCCTTTCCCTACAAAACAAAATTTTCGAATTCATATGGAACAAACGCCGCACTAGGATAAATAGAAGAATCATGTGTCAGGCCTTAAATAATGGGGGACTTGGAGTACCTGATCTTGTTACATACAGGAAAGTAATATCTGCAAAGAATAGTGGACGGTATTGCAGGCTCCACACACCTAGGAGCACACTGTATGACACCCACAACAGACTTATCTTACACACATTGTTCAAGAAACATTTTTCACCTGGGACAGAATACTAATCGAATATCCTAACATTTCTTCAAAGTTCTCACCTCTAACCTCATTCATGGATAATAAAGAATTTCCACTGGGCCTTAAGATTCCAACTAAATATACCAAAATACCAGATAGGATATTAATGATGTGTCACTTGGGAGACGAAAATAGGTTGCAACCTATGGATAACTTAATTGAAAAAGGCTTTTCTTCTTTTAAAAGTTGATTATTCTACCTCCCATCCTCAAAAATGAAATTTGTTGAGACCATTGACAGCTTATGAATCCTTGTGCCACAAATCATTACCCACCCGACATACACTTTCCCTTTTATACTCATTATTAAAACAACCTACACCAGGTCACATACCACATTTCATTGACAAATAGAGTGATAAATTAAATGCACAAATCTCTCATATCGACGACTCTAAGATTTATAAAGCCATTAAAAAATCCTCTCTCTCAAGCAAATTTTTAGAATTAAATATGAAGATCCTACATAGATGGTATCTTACTCCGTCTCGCTACAAAAAAATCTTTAAAACTTACTTCCAACAGATGTTGGAGATGCCAAGAACTCATAGGTCACATGGCGCATATGTGGTGGCAATGTCCTGACGTAACTCAAATTTGGAACGAAATATCAACAGAGACTTCCAAATTATTAGAGATTCCCTTACCATTAGACCCTTGTTTATGGCTATTTCATAAAACTCCAAAGAGATTCTCCTCAATACAAGATAAGCTTTTTAGTATAGCGAGTAATAGCTTAAAGATACTAATAGCCAGAAATTGGAAGAGCACCATCATCCTTACAACCGCCCAATGGGTACAAGAATATAATCAATTAATATTATTAGAAGAATACAACAATATTCAACAAAGTAGGATGGACATGTGCATTCAATTAAAAGAGACTTGGGAGTCATATTTGAGGAATAAGTTTAACACACACAACCAATAACCGCACACAACATTATATTGATTTAACATATGTTTAATTTCTGTACCAAAAGAATAAGAAAATGTCTATGGAACTGTCTTAGGTATCTCACTAATTGCAAGCAATGATTTGTCATGCACAGGTAGATATAAGGTGCGTATAGAAAATATGGTTATTATAGACTGGTCAAAGCACACAACTGGGTAGTGACATGCTGTCAAATTACACATTGATTATGACAGTTTTCATGTTTTAATATATAATGATCACATTGAAGGTGTACATATGTATATGTTTGTTGATTCAAACTACTTGTAAACTCATCATTTGTATACCCGTTTTGTTTTCTTTTGCACAATAAAAATTGTTTTGGAAAAAAAAAAAAAAAAAAAAAAAAAAAACACCTTTCCAAGACAATAAATATGTAAATAAAAAAAAATTGGCAACTGATTATAATTAAGTTTGGCTTTAAATTATAGTTGTTTCAGCTTGTACCAATTATTTTTTCCTCCGATTGTGATCACTTAACTTTTTTGAACTAACCAATAAGGCAGTACGGTTTCTATGTCATATGCCTGAACTGTAATAACATTTAGTGATATCCTTTTAAATGTTCAGATGTATTTAGTTAATAACAATATATAGATTTCATTAAAGATAGGGCAGCCTTAGTTTAAATTAATTATGGGTTTCCTAATAACTGAAAAGTTTTCAAATTTGAAGTGAAACTGGTTAAATCATTTGAATTATAGTGGGGTGGGGGGTTTTACCCATTTTTAGAAATTGCATTTTTTTTATTTTCTTAAGATCTAGTACTGAAAATGGCTGAAAAAAAAGGTCTAAACCTACCATCTGGACTTCCTTTCTTCATTTAAACATTACCACACTTAACCCTTTAAACACAAATATGGCGATAAAAGGGACATAAAACCCGACTTCTTTCACGATTCAACAAACTATCTAATTTACTTCTATTATCATTTTATTTTTTTCTACTTGATATACTTTGTTAAAAAGCAGGATGGTAAGCTCAGGAGTGTGCATGTATCTGCAGGACTTTATGGCAGCAGTTTTGCAAGAATGTTTTACATTAGTAAGAGCACTAGATGGCAGCACTATTTCCTGTCATGTAGTGCTGCAGACGTGCACTCTAACTATTAAGATCTCTCTTCAACAGATAATAGCAAGGGAACAAAGCAAATTTGATAATATAAGTGAACTGAAAACTTTTTTTAAATTGCATGCTCTATCTGAATCATGAAAGAAACATTTTGGGGTTCATATCCCTTTAATCCCTTAACAACCGAGGACGTGCCAGGCACATTCTAAAAAAAAAACCTCAGGGGTTTTAAGCTCTGGAAACGATAGTGATAGTTTCCAGCCACTTTCAGGGTATTGCAGTGATGCCTCAATATAGTGAGGCACCAGTGATGGTGCCGATCATTGGTGGCGTTGTAGGGATAGGAGGGAGGCCCATCGCTGGAGGGGGCGGGAGGAGGTCAGGGAGCAGGCATGAGAGGTCCGGGAGTGGGTGGGTCCGCTACAATACGGCAAATGGTTAAGGGAATGGGAAGGACGGAGAGGAGGATAAGTGTTGAGAAAGGGATCTGGGGGGGGGGAGGGTACACTACAGAAAAATTGGGGAGTTTTTTTTGTTTTTGTTAAAAAGCCTAATTTTTAGCAAACTATATACTAGAATACAGCAGCCAGTACCTAAGATGGTGGCAAATAGGTAGAGGAGGGAGGGGAATCAGGGAGGTTGGGGGCTAAGGCGGGATCCTACACTGCAGAAAATATAAAAAATTTATTATATATAAAAAGGACTTAAGATGGGAGTGACAATTGTGGGGTGCGGGAGGTAGGAGAGCTTTTTCAGAGGGATTAGGGAGGGATCAAGAGGCGGGATGTGTCAGGTCGAAGGGTAATTTACACACTAAAGCTAAAACTAACCATATAAGCTACCTAATAAAACCCCTCACTGCTGGGCATAAAACACGTGTGGTGCGCAGCTGCATTTAGCAGCCTTCTAATTACCAAAAAGCAATGCCAAAGCCATATAAGTCTGCTATTTCTGAACAAAGGGGATCTCAGAGAAGCATTTACAACCATTTGTGCCATGATTGCACAAGCTGTTTGTAAATAATTTATTTGATCGCATTTGGAGATGAAATGGTGGCATGAAATATACCAAAATGAAACTAGATCAATACTTTGGGTTGTCTACCAAAAAAATATATTTTCAGGGATTCCTGACAGATAACAGTGTTACAATATAACTTTTGCTAATAAATTAAAAACAAAAAAATGTTTGGAAATAGCAAAGTGCTACTTGTACTATAAACTTGCAAAAAAAAAAAAGCAAAGAACATGTAAACATTGGGTATTTCTAAACTCAGGACAAAATGTACTATTTAGCATGGATGTTTTTAGTAGTTGTAGATGTGTAAGAGATTTTGGGGGTAAAAGTGAGAAAAAGTGTGTTATTTTTCATTTTTTTCATCATATTTTATAACTTTTTTTTTTAAAGTAAATTATAAGATATGATGAAAATAAAGGTATCTTTAGAAAGTCCATTTAATGTCAAGAAAAACGGTATATAATATATGTGTGGGTACAGTAAATGAGTAAGAGGAAAATTATAGCTAAACACAAACACTGCAGAAATGTAAAAACAGCCCTGGTCCTTAACGGTAAGAAAATTGAAAAATGGTCTGGTCACTAAGGGGTTTAAGACCAGTTATGGTCGCTTTATTAACAAACTGTTAGCATAATAATTAACTCTAGGACTTTCACAAAGTCATTTACTGGAATACAATGGCAGCTCTGAAGTCCCGAACCAAATCCCTTAGCAGACGAGAGGTCAAGAACCTAATGACCAAAAATACAAAGAAGGTGGTTTTGGTTTCAGATAAACTCAGTGCTTATTGTATGTATGAGTGGTACATGTAGTTGAGCATTTTATACTTTTGCATGCTAGAGCGAAGTGGTTTATAGTTCAGAAGGAAAAGGTTATTTGGGTTAGATAGGATCTTAACTCTTAAATATTTAATACAAGAGAGTTGCAGTTTATAGGGGCACACATCCCCTATAAAGCATGTTGATTTTCAGGACTTGATTTTTTATCATAAAATGGGACAACCGTCCAAAACTTTGGAATTCCCTAATCACAGTAGTCAAGGAAGTGGTAGGAGATATCAGAGTCAACAAAATGTCCTCAGTGTAAAGATTAATCTTATACTTATTTGAATCAAAGGGTATTCCCTGTATTGCGAAAATTCCACAGATATGGGCAGCCAAAGTCTTCATCTCTAGGATAAACAGGATGAATGAGAGTGGGCAACCCTGTCTATTACATATGTTAAAAGTCAAGGAAAGAATACGGTTTACTTTATTTATTTATTTTTAATTTAATAGGTCCCTATCATGATGGGACCTATTCCAAAACCTTTGAGGGCACTTTGAAGAAAATGACCTCTGCATCTATTATTTGAACATTTTTTTTTTTCTTTTAATATTTTTATTGAGGTTCTTTTCAAAACAAACAATTGGTAAGCACATCAGAGAAAAACACAATATGAGTAAATGACAAATTACATTCTCAGAACAAGTAATAAATGTTACTCAAACAATATACCCACAATATGATTGGAACGGCCACTCAGGGACCATACAGTTACAGTAAGCATAGTACAAGGTAGGTAAACATGAATGTGAAGGGGCCACTCATGGGCCCTAAATGAGGAACCTCTTTTACCTTTTAATATAATATTTAGGGTAGGATACTTAAAACCTTAGATTCAAAATATATGGAATGTTGAATAAGCTTGTCAAGCTTAAAAAGAGAACAAAAGGTTAACAATATAGTGTGTTGCATTAATTAAAAGGGTTTAGGGTGCGGTATAGACAAGAAAAACCGAGTGTTTAATTCACCTAAACAAGGTGATATATTATTAATATGTGGGGGGGGGGGAGGTGGTCAATTAAGTTATGGTTTCACAGCTCGAGAGCATATCCATCTGGAAAATCTTGTTAGCACACTAGGTATTAGTGGATAAGTAGAAATGAGCTAGCTCCCGCTGGGTTATTGAGATGTCTGGCATAGTAGAGTCTAACAGGCTACTGAACTAGGTATACATTTTGAGAAGGGAGACTATACCCAATAGCTGCAGTGCAGGTCCAGCCTGCGCTAAAAAAAAACATATCTAATACTCAAAAGGAGGGCCATATATCACAGTATAGCAACGGTCGTAGCCTCAAATTATGAGCCCTGCACTCAATGGTACACACTAAAAATGGAGAATCCAAAACATGTACGTATATCTACGGTGCCATAGTAAACTTTAAGAGTAACCAAGTATCTGTGCACTAAATGTTAGTATTCCATCCCAAATTATGTAGTCCCTAATCTATCTACAAATATAAGAGTGAAAGAGGGAAAAGGCACAGACATCCCGGCCGCGGATATCTTCTCCCTTAGGGACTATCAAAAAATAACATTAGTAGGAACAAAAATGTTTTACTTAAAGTTCTGGTTGGCATAGAAAGTATATCACCTCTGGGTCAATACAGTAAAGAGACATATGTTGCATCTCCCCTCAGGGGCCGTTGTCACCACTGGACGGAGACGGGAAAGGGATAATGGATATGACCTGCTCTATCACTCAGAGCGGGAAAGGGTGAAGGGAGACACACTTTTTTTTCTTCTTTTTTTCCTTCTCTTAAACATAGTTGGAGGGTACATATTATGGGAGCTAACATATCTATACAAACCATAAGCCAGGTGATATTATGCTAGGTAGGAGCAAGTGTGTTATCGGTTTGTCTATAGGTATATTAAGGACTAGGACTAAACAATGGTGTCAGATTGTGGTATGCAATATAAGGCTAAAGTCTCCTTAAAACATGGTAGTGTTGGCTCAATATGCAGCAGCAATTTTTTATATTCCATTGTGAACAAAAACTATGTTGTACACATTGCCAGGGCACGGGCCCTATACCCCAGACCAGACATCTGTTTTAAACAGTAAAATAGTGGTATTACGAGAGGCAACTCTTATAGCACTTAGCCAAATAACACTTAATAAATCAGGCTATAATGCCCATAGCTTCATTTATATCATTAGGTTAATGGTTAGGAGACCTAAATACACATAGATAAATGAAGCATAAAGGAACATAAACATGAGTCCACTCCCTCTATGAGATTTCTAACTTAACTTCCAAGGTGAAAAAAATCCTGCAGGGGATTTGCACTCCAAGACATCTGTATAGAACCATAATAATGCATTAGGCAGAGGGTAGTATTAATGCAGAGAAGCTATGTGGCCTGATCCAATTAGAAAGGTCAATAAAATGTTATGTATAATACCCCCACCTCTATTTATAACCATATATCTGTAATAAACATTATGAAATAATTAACTAGGGTTTAATAGTAAAGTGAAACATTCAGTGTCCAAATCAGGCCAACCGTAAAAAAAACCCCAGTAAGATAAAATTATAAAGTTCACTGAAAGTGAGATAGAAAGCTATACTGCCAAAGAGGAAGATTAATAAATCACTTTTGCACTTCTAAGTTAGAGTGTCCGTTTTCCCACATTGTCTCTCTAAATAATTTGTAGTCTGGGTAAGAGAGAAAGCAGGGGAGCGGCCTACTGAGAGGGAAAGTCTTTACCCTACTCCAGAACGTACAGCTGAAGGGATTCCACGGGCCAGCTGTAGCAGCCATTCTCCGATATCGCCATTCATCTTGCAGGGTGCCACATGTAGATCTGAGCGTGCAGTCAGGTAAAAGGTAATTTCGTTGCCACTAGTGCTCCGGAGCTCTCCTTTAGTGTCCTTTAGATAGTCCACCTTAGTGAGGTGTCGGTAGAGTGTCTCACAAACATATGTCACACACGGCCCTCGTATCCGAGTCCACCCTGTAGTGCGCTGGAGTGAATCTGCTAGTGGCGCATCTCCTCTGTGGGGCAGTTAGTTTTAAGGCATATGGCTCGTTAACATCATCCAATTCATCACCATCCCCTTGCTCCTCTGTCTCCTGCATAGCACAAGGCAGTGAAGGATGCCCTGATTTAAACCTCTAAGATGGCGGCTGTCGCGGGTCAATTGCTCCTGTTGTGTACTCCTCCTCAGAGTCAGGTAGGGCGAACGGAGCAGCAATATGAGTGATGAAGGACTTAAAAGGCTCGTCCCCCGTGACCAAAAAAGCTCTGCCGTAGTGGTCCAGCAATTCCTTCATTTGGCTGATAATGAGTGCGGCCATATCTGCACAAACTCGGTACACCCGTGGTAGTTAGAAAGTAGGGACCACAAGAGCACCCAACACTGCCAAGCTGTCTCAAAAGTAGCAAAAATATAGCTCTCCAGCTGAGTCTCCAAAGCGGGGCAAAATTTGGTAGAATAGGACGTAAATCCTTTATAAAATTATTATATGAATTAGGAGCTCTTGAAATGTGCGTCTTGTCCCAGCGGTAGTTGGCTCCGCCCCCTGTTTGAACATTTTTAATAGGTAGGTTAGGGGTTAGTAGATGTTTAAACTGCTTGTTATATGTATTGGAAAAGCCGTCTGGACCTGGGCTCTTGTGCAAACGCAAGTCATCAATTGCAGCCCCGACCTCCGGTAGTGAGATTTGGTCATCTAGGTTTTCGATCATATCTGCAGAAAGCTGTGGCAAAGCAGCTTCTGCAACATGTGTCAATATCTTGTTGAATATGGTGAGTGTCATTCTGAGTTAGATTATAAAATGTATAATAGTAAGATTTGAATGTCTGGGCTATACTGACACTGTCCAAACTGTCCGGACTTCCAGGGCCTGATAGTTTATGTACATATGAAGTGAGTTTCCTACTTCTCAAGGCTTTTGATAAGAGAATCCTTATCTTGTTATCCTTGTGAGGCTTCTTTTTGAAAAAAGGTTTTAATTCCTGTAAAGCGTGCAAGACCTGTTAAGTGACCTCTGGATTCGCTGGGGAGACTTTGTTTCCTCTCTGCTTTACTCAATTTATAGTAACCCTTTATATTTGGAAGCAGCATTTTCACAGTTTATTTAAGAAATTCACTATGGATCACCACTTTATGGTCATCCCAAACGATTGAAAGGAGAGTTGTGGAAACACAATTGTGAAAGAAATATTATTGAATCAAAAGCATGACTGTCTTTAAAAGGGACATTAAACACCTCAAGATATTAATATAAATTGTTTAAATACATGTAGTAAAACAACTTTGCAATATACGTTCATTATTTATTTTGTTCTCCTTTCCTGTAATTTAATTCTGAATAGTGTGGGCTTTCCAATTTATGTTAAACATGGAAGTGCAGACAGCTATATTCTACACAGCCATTGGTTGCACACTCTAGTTAGCCATTTATAACCATTCCTAATTGGCCTAAGCGGAAAAGGTAACGTAAGTTTCAATATGGTGGCACCCACTACTTTATGGACATTAAATATTGAAAAAAAATAAAAGTTAAACAACTAATATAATTTTTAAAAATACATGTACAAATTATTCTAAGGTGAATTTTTGGTCTGAATACACCATTCAAGAAATTTAGTGTTTAATGTCCCATATGAGTAATAGAGATTAATCTAAATGCCACAAGAATGGGGATAGCATCATAGCCGCCAATTCATATCCATTATGACCATAGAATGATCAGACCAGGGATTGCTTAAAATATCCGATGCCATTACTTGTTGGAGGTGTAACTGATCTATGAATATTTAAATCGAGTCTAGAGTACAATTTTTACGTGTGTGGAAAAAAGGTTTCTGGAGGCAGGTGGCGATCCCCTTAACCCCTTAAGGAAAAGGCCTTTTTCTTCCATGATTCAGATAGAGAATATAATTTCAAACAACTTTCCAATTTACTTAGATTATTTAATTTGCTTCCTTATCTTGTTATCCTTTGCTGAAATGTTTATCTAGGCAAGTTCATGTGCAGCAGAGAACCTAGGTTCTAGCTGTTGATTGGTGGCTGCATATATATATTGATTGTGATTAGCTCACCCATGTGTTCAGTTAGAAACCATTAGTGCATTGCTGCTCCTTCAACAAATGATACCAAGAGAATAAAACAGATTAGATAATAGAAGTAAATTAGAAAGTTGTTTAAAATTGTATTCTCTATCTGAATTATGAAAGGAAATTTTGGGGTTTCATGTCCCTTTAAGGACAAGGGCTATTTTTACCTTTCTGCTGTGTTTGTGTTTAGCTGTAATTTCCCTCTTACTCATTTACTGTACCCACACATATTATATACCGTGTTTTTGCCATTAAATGGACTTTCTAAAGATACCATTATTTTCATCATATCTTATAATTTACTCCAAAAATCTGTTACACATCTACAACCACCAAAAAAACAATCATGCTAAATATTTTCTAAATTTTGTCCTGAGTTTAGAAATACCCAATATTTACATGTTCTTTGCAAGTTATAGGGCAATAAGTACAAGTAGAACTATGCTATTTCCAAACCATTTTTGTTTTACAAAATTAGAGCTAGTTACATTGTAACACTGATATCTGTCAGGAATCCCTGAATAACCCTTCACATGTATATATATTTTAGTAGACAACCCAAAGTATTGATCTAGGCCCATTTTGGTATATTTTATGCCACCATTTCACTACCAAATGCAATCAAATAAAAAAAAAAAAAAAAAAGTTCACTTTTTCACAAACTTTAGGTTTCTCACTGAAATTATTTACAAACAGCTTGTGCACTTATGGCACTAATGGTTATACATGCTTCTCCTCTGAGATCCCCAATATTCAGAAATAGCAGACATATATGGCTTTGGCATTGCTTTTTGGTAATTAGAAGGCCGCTAAATGCCGCTGCGCACCACACGTGTATTATGCCCAGCAGTGAAGGGGTTAATTAGGGAGCTTATAGGGTTAACATTAGTTTTAGTGTAGTAGACAACCCAAAGTATTGATCTAGGCCCATTTTGTTATATTTCATGCCATCATTTCACCGCCAAATGCGATCAAATAAAAAAAAATTGTTAAATGTTTCACAATTTTAGGTTTCTCACTGAAATAATTTACAGTTAGTGCAATCATGGCACAAATGGTTATAAATGCTTCTCTGGGATCCCCTTTGTTCAGAAATAGCAGACATATATGGCTTTGGTATTGCTTTTGAATAATTAGAAGGCCGCTATATGCCTCTGTGCCCAACGTGTATTATGCCCAACAGTGAAGGGGTTAATTAGTTCGCTTGTAGGGTTAATTTTAGCTTTAGAGTAGAGATCAGCCTCCCACCTGACACACCCCACCCCCTGATCCCTTCCAAACAGCTATCATCTCTCCCCCACCCCACAATTGTCCTCGCCATCTTGACTACTGGCAGAAAGTCTGCCAGTACTAAAATAAAAGGCTTTATTTATTTTTTATTATATTTTTTTAAAATATTTATTCTGCCTTTTAGGATCCCCCCCTTAGCCCCAACCTCCCTGATCCTCCCCAAACAGCACTCTAACCCTCCCCCTCTACCTTATTGTCCGCCATCTTGGATACTGGCAGCTGTCTGCCAGTACCCAGTTGTCCATATAATTAGTCTTTTTTTTAAATAAAATAAAACTATTTTTCTGTAGTGTAGCTTTCCCCCTCAATACCCTACCCCCCTCCCGGATCCCTTTCCAAACAATTTCCCCCCCCCTCTTCCCTTCCCCTCTCCCTCCTTCCCTTCAGTATTATGGCCGCGCACACGGGCGCTACCGAGCCCCAACTTCCACCTCCTTGCATGCTCACGGACACTTTCATCACAGGATCCGGAGCAAGAACCGGTGATGGTCCACCCACCCGCCTCCCAGCATTGGCTCCCACCCACCAACGATCGGCACCATTACTTGCCGATGCAGTTGTAATTTCTGCTTAAGCAAGATCACGGCAGAGAGAATCCCATGTCTACAGCGACGTACAGGGTACATTGCTGGTCCATAAGGGTATAACGGCCAACGTCGTGCAGGGTACAACGTTGGTTGTTAAGGGGTTAAAGGCCGATTTGGAAAGTATACTGGGTTTATGTGAACAATCCTAGTAGGTATTCAGGGTTACATTGCAGTACCCCACAAATATGATCTTAGAAAGTGAAAATTAAATTTTAATGCTCATAGGGGTGAACCAAAAGCTCATGGGTAAGAGCTAAGTATATCCTCAATAAACAGAGAGAAAAACCTGTAATGAACAAGTGAACTAGCAGTAACCCATAATTGTCTTTAAATAATAGCTTTGGTCTGTATACGAACAAGGGCATTGGACGGGTGAGGCGGGAGTGCGTCAGGGGAACCCTGTGCTACCCCCCCCTAAATTAGGCAGCACAATTCAGTTATTTAAACCTACAGTTAACACCTTAGAATAATACTGAGCAATTATAGTAAGTTCAGAGTGAGTCTCAAACAACTAGAATCATATTTTAATTTAGGGTTCTTTTGCAGAAGGGATTGTGAGGGTTCCACAGATGAAGTTCTATTCCTCTTTCTGGGCACTTTGGTCCAAAGTTGCCACTGTGGTTTGGATCGAGCATTTCCTATCCCCTCATTGCGGGTTGTCGTGTAGGTTGGGCAAAGAAGGAGGGTTCAGCTGTTTGCAAAAGACTTCCAGGTAATTTATGGATTTGTAAGAGACTGTCTGGTATCCTCTAATAACTTTGAGGCAAAATGGAAATCCCCATCTGTAGGGGATTTTGGAAGTGAGAAGTGAGATACTTAGCCTCTTGTCTTTTTGCCAGGGTCATGGAACTGAGGTCAGCAAACACCTGTATTGATCCCATTCTATAGTAATAGGGCTGGCCACAAGATTTCCTTGCTACTGACAAAATTTTCTCCCTATCATGAAAATTGTTACATTTTAAAATAATATCTCTGGGTGGATCAGAGCCTTTTGGAGATGGCTGAAGCAAACAATGTGCTTTATCGAGCTGCAATTTGCTTTCTGAAGTGGTTCTCAGAATCTTAGCAAACAGTTGTTGAAGATAGGGATTTAGCTTGTCCTTCATGACAGACTCAGGTATTCCACATAGTCTAAGATTCTACCTCCTGCCCCTGTTGTTGAGATCCTCTATATAGTTCTGTAGATGCTGTATCAAGGATCACTGCTAACATATTACTTAAATCTCTGCATTGGTGTGGTCAGCCCCTTCTTCTAAGTGCCCCACACAGGGGTGTATTAAGGCATAGGCCAACAAGGCCGGTGCCTAGGGCAGCAGATTTTTAAGGGGCAGCAGAATTTTGAGTCCCTAGGGCCACTCTACTGAACTCAGGGCCGGGTGGCTTAATCAACCAATTACTAATTACTTAAATGGCTGGCCCGGCTATTGCTATCCTAGTGGATTGTATGTGGGTGCGCATGACGTGGTGACAGTGGAGGCGGAGGTCACTTGCGCAGCCTGGCCTGGACTGAGAGGGAATGCGGTATTCTTCCTGTCTCCACCGCGTGATTGAGACTCACACAGACTACACAGTGCAGTGTGCACTACAACGTGACCACTGTGAAACAGCATATGCCTTTCTCCCTTCAATACATCTTCATTAGGCATTAAAATAAGGATTAGTCACTAAATACTTGTACATTTACTGTTTGTCTATCTGTCATACATGCAAAGAATAAGTATTTATTGCTGAATCTATACAACTATGTGACTTAAAACACAACTGAAAATATGTTGTATGCATTTAATACATTCAGAAACAATACAAGTATATACTTTATTATGATTGTATCATGTGACTTTATCCCCTAGGATACAATTCCTAAACCTATCATAACTACTGCTTAAATAACTGTCAATCACCAAAGAAGATGTTTAAGGTTAAACAACTACCTACTGACAAACTATCATACAGTGAAGGATATTTTTTTCTGATATAAACACTTTAATCATCTGACTTGCAAAATAATGTCTTATATATATATGTGTGTGTGTTTGTGTGTGTGTGTGTGTGACCAGAGTGAATGCAAGCCCTGGTGAACATCTACTTAAAAAGACATTCTTTTTTAAATTTTTTACACCCTGCCCCAAAAATATTATGTCTAAAAAAAGGCCTTAAACCTGGGGTGGAATGGGGGGTGGCAGCAGAATTTTGAGTGCCTAGGGCAGCACAAAACCTAAATACGCCCCTGGCCCCATGCTACGGCCAAGATTGTTAAGTCCTCAGAGAGACTATTTTTCATAAATTTGCCTACATAATATCAAAGAGTAGCAAAGTCATCTTTAGTTGGAAGAAAGCATAGGTCAGCTTTCATTAGAGGGCTAAAATCCTCCAAAACTCTCTCCAAGGGTTTAAAAAAGTATTTTAAGATTTTTTGGATGCCTTGATGATAGATATTAAGGAAGTCAACCATAGTGGTACACAGGGATGGATGGCGGTCTTCACAGATTTAATCATTCTGAGCAGCAGCAGTGTGTAATTTTGAAGTTAGCGTTACTTATAACCAGCAGAAGTATAACAATGACATTAATATTGAGTGGATGCACAGATCAGCTCTGAGAGGTGCTGCAAATCACTTCATGAATAGGAATTAAAGGAACATAATTTAGTTCCCTACATCAACAGACTTTCAGGTAAGATCCAGGTAGATAAAAGGCAAATTCTGGTCGCAGATGAGGAAGACCATAGGTGCATCAGGCCACTGGTACTACGTGGAAGGGGCTATTGTACTTGTGGTTAAGGATGTGGGAATTAGAGGCACCAGTACCAAGTTATAATGAATTTTAAGTTTTCAGCCAGGTATTTTATTCCCTGCTATAAAGAATGCAATTCCTGAAAAGAATGGCCAGACTAGTAACTGGAGATAAACCCAAAATGTATTGAATACACATTGTGAAATAGAATGTTGTCATTCACTTGGGAGGTAATAGAAAATTGCATGGATAGACATTTTCTTTTTCCATTCTCCTTTGGGAGTGAACATTTATACTGGTAAAGTCAAATCTTCTGTAAATTTCTCCTTTTTATTTTAATCTGTTTGCATTTTGTATTGATACTTCTCTTTTTGTGTAAATGCACTGTAAGCAATTTGTGTTTATAATAGATATTCCTTTTGTCTAATCTCTGAGCTCTGTTACTAAAGAAATAGATAAACAGTAGTGTGTTTAGATTTTTGCCAAATTGTTTTTCTGAGATTTGGTCTGTAAGTTTAGGGGAATGCTAAGACTCCAACAGTACAATTGTCCTTGGTGGTGAAAGCAGATATCAGTGGTGTTTTGCCATTTTCTGGGTCTTATACAGACAAAAGAGAGTGCGTTTTTTAGCCCTTGCAGCCACTCGTCTAGTGGGGCCTGTTTGTGACAAATTGGTGGCATCAAAGGTGGAATATTTTTATTAGAGTTTGGTGTTATGTAGATCAGCAGGTGCTAAAAGAAATTACAATACAGGTTATATTATCAAAATATCCACAGTCTTTTTTTTTTATACACACTTTCTCTGGCACTAGCTACTACTGAGCACGTGCAAGAGCTCACAGTGTATATGTATACAAGTCTGTGATTGGTTTATGGCTATCACATGATACATTTTTAAATTGTCAGGAAAAAAATCTACTGCTTATTTAAAATTTTGAGTGTTATTGCATTGTTGCTTATGCAATTCTACTGTATTTTATGCATTACATAGCCACAAATTGGAAACATCACCCCTTCCTCTGTTTTTCTTTTGCTATCTTTGTGTGGTACAGTGGAAGCTTAATTTTAAACTTTCTGAGCCGGATCAATCCTGTGAACCAATCAAGAGCAGCATATGCATGTAGCTACCAATCACTGATCATATGCTGCACATAGGGTTGCTAGCTGTATTCTGCAATGGGGGTAATGATTAGGTTTGCACTTCCTGTTAAAGGTAACCATATGCCCATATTGGTCCTCAGATCAGACCCCTTTGTCTGCAGTGTCCGTTACTTATGTACACACACACCACACCTCAAATCAGGTCCATTACCCTGAAGCCCATCAGCCATTTTTTCCCATCAGATGACAAATTGTACCCAATCAAAGGCTAGTCTACATTCCATGTGGAAACTTTGTGATCTGGTATTAACAACAAAATGTAGGGCTACATTTTTTGTTACATCCAGTTTACATCTGGAATATAAAATAGACCTACATATCCATTTTTTTTTTACATATATATTACTAGACAGTCAAATAAACTCTAACTGTCTGCACCAGATCCATCAGCAAACCAAGTACCATGTGAGAAGGTAAAAGGACATACTGACTGGGAAGGAGGGCATAGGGTCAGTGTATACCAGTAGAGGTATCCCAGAAACCAGAAAGTGAAGGGAAGGGAAGTAGGGGATTCCTTATGGGATTCCTAGAGAGGCCATAGTGACCTGTCAGCAGTCTACACAGATTAGGAAACAGGGACTGACTCAGCCTATAAACAAAGGATGAAGGCGTACTGGGGACTGTAGTAATGGGCAGGCCAGAGAACCTCACAAATCACAATGGTAACACCCATAACACAAAGTCAGAATCTTTAGCAGACCCAGAACTCACATTATAAATGGTGAGGGGCCTTGCTAGGTTGCCTCCTCAGCCATGTTTTCCTGGATAGTTATGAGTTATACATGCTACAGGGTGTGCAAGTAGGAACATGAATATCAACATTGGACAGCACTAATCATATTGCTCTCTGCACACCCTGCAGCATGTATAACTCATAACTGTCCAGGAAAACATGGCCGAGGTGGCAACCCTACTACCAACCATGAAAAGGAGCAAAATATACCAGGGCAAAGGGAGGTCACACCAGGAAACTATTCAAGTGGAGGTGCAAGATTCATTGCTAACTGAGCAACAGTTATGGACACCAAAACATTTTAGAGTGAAGAAAACAAATCTGTGCACCTTGGAAATACCTGCAGTCAATTATATTGTACCAGGGGTGGTTCAACAATCGATGGGGCCCCTCTGGGCAAAAAAAAAAAACGGTGAAGGCCCCAAACATACTTCAAATGGACTAAATTGTAAGGATTTAGATGATAAACAGCCAAACTTTAGCCAACTACTTTCAGTCATAAAAAGTTACTCACATAACAAGATATCTCCATATGTTGTGGTCCCTCACAGGATTGCATTGTAGCCCCTGAGCAGGAAACGGACAGTGAGACAATCAGTATAGCAGGCACAGCATGCAATTTTAAACAACTTTCCAGTGTATCTCTATTATCAAATTTTCTTTGTTCTCTTGGTATTCTTTGTCAAAGACAAAACCGAGGTAGGCTGATAAGAGCTTAGGAGCATGCATGTGTCTATAACAGTCTATTGCAGCAGTGTTTTGCAACATTTTAATACAAAGTTTCAAAACACTGCTACCATAGTGTTACTCTTCCACGTGCACACTCCTGAGCCTACCTAGTTTTACTCTTCAATAAAAGATAGCAGGGGAACAAAGCAAATTTGATAACATAAGTAAATTGGAAAGTGGTTTAAAATGTCATGCTCTATCCAATCAATTTAACTTTAATTTTGCCTTTACTTTTCCTTTTAAATAAAAAAACTTTACTGGCTTGCAATAATCCAAAAACATCATTTAATTTTTTATCTATATGTCTCTTTAAAAGAACATAAAAGCAGCTGCTATGATACAAAATTAACAAAAGGCTGGTTTAGACTTTCTATAAAACAGTTGCTAAGTAATAAGTATGCTTTGTGCACAGACCATACCTAACATAAGTGCCAATATAGCAGCCTTCCATTGCAAAGTGCCTGGCAATAGTATGCTTAGCCATAGCATTTTATTTACTTACATATATCTGTAACACCATTTAAAGACTTCATTTTGCATATAGTGAATATATTTTCAGGACTTGATTGCAATAAGAAATTAGATTACCCTCTTAGCTGAGGTCTGCAAATGCAATGGTTTACTTTACTGTGCACAGCTGTTAAATATCTGCTGTGCTAATGACACTTGTTGTACACCAGCACCAAACATCATAATACATATTAAAATCTCCTGAAAGTGGCACTGCTAACCATTTCCTGAGATCCTCTACTGTTAAGATCTTAACTTCAGCTGCCCCTTTAATGTTATGACATGATAAGTTTGGAATTTGGCTGCACCTGAACAAGTCTGATTTTCCTTTAAAACAATTAAGGCTGCAGCTCCAATAACAACACAGCATAAAGGGACAGTTCACCCAAAAACTTTCTCCCCTTTAAATTTTTCCCAATGATCCTTTTTACCTGCTAGAGTGTATTAAATTGGTTGCAAGTAGCTCCTTTACTCCTATTTCAGCATTTGAAACAGCTGATTTAGCTTGTGGTTTCCCAACCTATACTGAAAGTTTTGATATTGAAGTATATGCGGTTGACAAGCCTAAGTAAACACAGTCAGCAGAAGAAGTTACACTCTCAGTGGGATGCAGGATAGTTAAGTAATAAAATTATAATTTTCCATTGTTCTCTCTATGTATTGAGCTTTGGTGTTCCAGACAATTTTTCAGTGTACTGTCCTTCAATTTAACTGAACTTTTCCACATACCTGCCAGCTTTAGGGTCTTTTCCCTGTCACTTGCTGACAAACATGACTGTTCCACATCTCAGCAATTCACTGAAAACCTTTCCACTTGATATCACTCAAAGCACAGGGCACAGCCAGTGAATAGGAGCTAAACCTCCTCCAATAGAAGCTCAGAAGGTAGAGTTTGAGTCTGACCAGACTTGCAGCAGAGGATGGAAGTTAGAACTTGTTTATTATTTTATGGGGGGGGGGTCACTTTATAGCAGTGAAATTCTCCTCTCCACATGAATTGTTTTTTTCTGGCCATAGGAAAAATCCAGCACCATCTGCTTTATGGAGGTGTCATGTAAGGGGGAGGGGCACATCGTGCACCCCCCCCCCCCTTCACTAATTTACAACAAATCACTTCTTGTGTTAAAAATAAACAAACAAAAAAAGAAAAGCTGCATTTCTTTAAAAGCAAATTTAACTTATTTGCCCTGCATCTGCTTCTGGGGTCCCCTGACCAATCCCCATGTGCCCTTTGTAGTGGTCTGTTTGAAGCAGGAAGATCTTTCTTTAAAGGGACATTAAACACTAAATAAATGCTAGATAGAATGATGTATTCAAAGAAGAGATTAGTCTGAGAATAACGTAGATGTATTTTTTTAAGATTCATTAGCTGTTTAAATATTAACAAAATCAGTGGAAAGTTTTAGTGTCTATAAAATAATGGGAGCTGCCATATTGTAACTTAGGTTACCTTCTCTGCTGTGGCCAAATAGAGACAGTTATACATAGGTCACTAGAGTGTGCAGCCAATAGATATGGGGAATATAACAGTGTTCTGACTGCACTTCCATTTCTAACAGGAACTGAAAAACTCAAAATTTCAGAATTGAATTACAGGAAAAGCAGACAAAAGCATATTGTAGAGTTCTTTTATATGTACTATGTAAAATGTTATATTACTATCTCAAAGTGTTTAATGTCCCTTTAAATAAAGAGCTTTTACTGTGCAAGGGAAAGGGAGATTGCACCCCCCCCCTTTTATTATACACCAATGAAGAAACTACAAGTAAATAAAATAACTAAATGATTCACTACCTAATTTATGGAGCTTTATGCAAGTGATGTACTGTGACTATAGAGGTGGTTGCCCCATAGGTCAATTCGCCCCTCTGTTGTACGTTTCAGGAACAAAAGTCTTATTGAGAGAGCAACATGGAAATCTATTAGCTGCACAGTCTCAACAGAAGCAGTGTTACCTGTACTGTCAGTGAAAGGGTTGTATAAGGTAGGACAGAGAGTTTGGACACTAATACTCATGAGTCACAATAAACTGCAGACGGGATGGGCAAGTCGTTTAACTATTTAAAAAAGGCATGAAACACAAAATCTTCCTTTCATGATTCAGATAGAGAATACAATTTTAAATAACATTCCAATTTGCTTCTATTGCATCATTTGATTCCTTCTTTAGATATCTTTTGCTGAAGAAATATCAATGCACATGGGTGAGCCAATCACACAAGTCATCTATGTGCAGCCACTGAACCTATTTAGATATGCTTTTCAACAAAGGATAGCAAGAGAATGAAGCACATTAGATAATAGAAGTACATTTTAAAGTTTAAAATCACATGCTCTTTCTAAATCATGAAAGAAAACATTTGGGTTTCATGTCCCTATAAAGCAACTAAATGATGTGAATTTTGTGGTGTTTCTAGATGGAGAAAATAGCAGAAAAACTATCCTGTGACATAAGCATATCATGATGGAAAACTCAGTATGTGTCATTTGTCTGAGACCAAGTAGGGTAACAATAATGGGCTATTACACCAAGGGGACAGCTCCCATGGATGTGCAAGTGGTGTGGTATGTGTAATATCTGGGATGGCATTGGTAAATATGTTTTTCTGGTTGCAAGCAAATTCTACTGAATTGTTTAAAGGGACAGGAAACCCTAACATTTTCATTCATTATTTGGATAGAACATGCAATTTGAATCAACTTTCCAATTTACTGCTATTATCAAATTTGCTTTATTCTCGTTATCCTTTGCTGAATGAACACTGGTAGCTAGCTGAACAGATCTAGTTAGCCAATCACAAGAGACAAATGTGTGCAGGCCCCACTAGTGTAGGATATGTGCATATTCTTTTTCAACAAGGGATACTAAGAGAACAAAGCACATTTGAAAATAGAAGTGAATTTAAGTGTCTTAAAATGACCTGCTCTATCTGAATCATGCAAGTTTAATTTTGACTTTCCTATCCCTTTAAAGGGACATAATACTCATATGCTAAATCACTTAAAACTGATGCAATATAACTGCAAAAAACTGACAGGAAAATATCAACTGAGCATCTCTATGTATAAAAGGAAAATATTTTACTTCACAATTTCCTCAGCTAAGCAGAGTAAGTGCTGTGTAAAAAGTTATACTCAGCTGCTTCCTAGCTGCAGGTAAAAAAAAAATTAAAAAAAATGAAGAAATGAACAGCAGCCAATCAGCATCAGCAGTGCTGAGGTCATGAACTCTTTTACTGTGATCTCATGAGATTTCACTTAACTCTCATGAGATTTCATTGTAAACTTCCTTAAACTGAATAGGGAAATAAGATGAGGGTGCACAAAAGCTCGCTCCTTCCGCTGTCCCGGGAGAGACATACTGATTTGTTGCTTAGAAGTCCTTTACAATGGGATGTGGCTACTGAGAAACTTGAGGTAAAATATCTTTCTTTTTTACATAGAGATGTTCAGGTGATATTTTCTAGTCAGCTTTTTACAGCTATGCTGCATCACTTTCAAGTGTTTAAACATTTGGGTATTATGGCCCTGTAAGTGGGTATATATTATTCCTACGTTAAAGTCTGGGGAGCAATTTAAAATTGTGGGTAGGCAAAATTGATTTTCATTGCTGGACTAGGGTTTATGGCTAAGAAGGTATCTAAGAGAAGAGATCTAAATAGTGATCTAACTTTGAATTTAAAGTGAATGTAAATTTTGATGCTAAAGTGCCCGGTTTTTAAAAATTCGATTAAAAACAGGGACACTTTAATTCATCAAAATTTACATTTCACTTGTTACATTCAATTTAATTAGAGGGCAAATAACTTTATACTTGGATATTTATTTTTAGTCAGTCATACTTAGCTGCTATATATGACAGCCATATCATGTCTAGTATCAAAACTATCAACTAGATCCCAAGAAGTGGTTGGCATTAATAATGTAGAAATTAGAAGAAGGGGTGGTCAACTATTGGCCTTCCAGATGTTATGGACTACACCTCCCATCCCCATCATGCTTTGCCAGCATTATGGCTGAAAGAGCATTATGGGAGATGTAGTCCATAACATCTGGAGGGCCGATAATTTCCCACCCCTGGATTAGAGGAACATGTACCAAGTTCTAATGAATTTCATATTTGCAGCCAGCCCTTTTCTTTCCCATCATAAAGAGGGCACTACTCCCCCTGTCCTCCTATAAGAAGTGCCCAGGCCAGTAACTAAAGATGAATCCAAAATGTATTTAAAGGGACATGAAACCCAATTTTTTTCTTTCGTGATTTAGGTAGAATATACAATTTTAAACAACTTTCTAGTTTACTTCTATTATCTATTTTTTTCATTCTCTTTGCATCATTTGTTGAAGGAGCATCAATGCACTATTGGTTTCTAACTGAACACATGGGTGAGCCAATGACAATTGGTATATATATGCAGTCACCAATCAGCAGCTAGAACCTAGGTTCTTTGTTGAAAGGTTTATCTAGGAAAGCTCAGGAGCAGCAAATGATAACTAGAGAAGGAAGCAAATAGAAGTAAATTGGAAAGTTGTTTAAAATTGTATGTTCTGTCTAAATCATGAATGTCTAATTATAACTTTACTGTCCCTTTAATGTTTACTGTGAGGTAAAATGTTATTTACTTGGGAGGCAACAATAAATCACATGATTCTTTCTACACTCTCCCTTGGTACAGAAAACTGTGTAGATAAAGTAAAAGGTTCTATTATTTTCTCCTTTATATTGTAATGTGTTTGCTGTGTGTAATTTTGTTAATGTAAGTTTTTATGCTAAAATCTCAGCAAATCATTTTTTGTATATTAATAATATAATAATAATAATTTTGCGTATGGCTTATATCTGAACTGTATTACTGAAGAGCAATATAAACCTTATTTTCTGCGTCTAGTACAGACTAGAGTGTTTTATTTAAAGGGACATGAAACCCAAAAAAATTATTTTGCGATTCAAATAGAGCATACAATTTTAAACAACTCTCACATTTACTTTTATTATCTAATTTGCTTCAGTCTATTAATATCCTTTGTTGAAAATTATATCTAGATAGGCTCAGAAGCTTGGAGATAGCTGCTGATTGGTGGCTGAACTTGTATGCCCATTTTCATTGGCTTACAATGGTGTTTAGCTAGCTCCCAGTAGTGCATTGCTGCTTCTTAAATAAAAGATACCAAGAGAATAAAGCAAAATTGATAACAGAAGTAATGTATAATCTATCTCAATCATTAACCCTTTGAGTGCTAATGACGGCTCTGAGCCGTCACAGAGTTTCCCACTCTGGTGCTAATGACGGCTCAGAGCCGTCACTAGCACTCTCCCAACTTGAGGGAGATCTGGGGGCTCCCACCCACTCCTGCCCGGCGATCGTGCCTGTAGAGTGACAGGCATCGCTGGGGCTTCCGGTTTTGCGTGGTGACGTCACGCGCAATAACGTGATGACGTCACTGCGCAACTTTATTTATACTTAACAATGTTAAGTATAGGAGCAGGGGGGATGCTGCTTAGAAGCCTGTTTCTCAGGCATATAAGCAGCTACAGACCCCCAAGACCCACCATTGGAAAGGTAATCGCCTAACCTTTCCAATAGTGTAAGTCTTGGGGGTCTGAAAAAAATGAAAAAAAAAGTTTTAAAAAAAACAAAAAAATAAAAAAAAAATATTAAAAATTCTTAGCACCCAGGTGGGAAAGTGCTTAGCACTCAAAGGGTTAAAAAAAACTGCTCCTCTACCTCATTGGTTTTCTGTCTTCAGGCCTCCCTAACAGAACAGATTTTCAGGATTAACTTGGGTGAGAGCAGGTAAAATACCCATGTTTACTAATCAGCTGATTATTTCACCTGTGCTCCAGTTTAGATAGCTTCAAAATCTGGCCTGTGCTCTACCTAAGGTTGCCACCTCAGCCATGCTTTCCTGGACACTTGTCAGTTACACATGCTGCAGGGTGTGCAGGGACAAATATGAATACTGCATTTAACAAGTGCTGTCCAGAAACACAATACATGTTCCTTCCTGCACACCCTGCAGCAAGTGTCCAGAAAAACATGGCTGAGGTGGCAACCCTAGCTCACCTCTATGCACACATTGTTCTCTGCAGATAGCTCATTTCTTTCTTCTGTATGTGGACTCAATGCATATGTTTATGGGTATACACGTAAATGTAAATTTTTTGCTATTATATATAGTCATGGCCAAAAATATTGGTACCCCTGCATTTCTGTCAGATAATGCACCACTTCGCCCAGAAAATTGTTGCAATTACAAATGTTTAGGCACTCTCATGTATATTTCTTTTGTTTGTATTGGTATGAAACAAAAAAGTGGAGAAAAAAAAGCCAAATCTAACACATTCCACGCAAAACTCCAAAAATGGACTGGACAAAATTATTGGCACCCTCAATTTAATATTTGGTAGCACACCCCTTGGAAAAAATAACTGAAATCAATCGCTTCCTGTAACCATCACTGAGTTTCTTACACCTCTCTACTGGAATTTTGGACCACTCTTCTTTTGCCAACTGCTCCAGGTCTCTCAGATTGGAAGGGTTCCTTTTCCCAACTGCTGTTTTGAGATCCACAGGTGCTCTATGGGATTGAAATCTGGACTCATTGATGACCAGTTCAGTACTCTCCAGCGCTTTGTCTTAAACCATTTCTGGGTGCTTTTTAAGGTGTGCTTTTGGGTCATTGTCCTGCTCTAAGACCCATGACCTCTGACAGAGACCCAACTTTTTGACACTGGGCCTTACATTGCACCACAGAATTCTTTAGTAGCCTTCAAATGTCATAATGCCATGCACACAGTCAAGACATCCAGTGCCTGAAGCAGCAAAGCAACCCCAAAACATCAGTGAACCTCCACCATGTTTGATTGTAGGGACTGTATTCTTTTCTTTAAAAGCCTCATTTCTTTTTTTGAAAACAGTAGAATGTTAGGCTTTACCAAAAGCTGTAATTTTGTTTCGTCTGTCCACAGCACATTCTCCCAAAATGATTTTGGCTTCCTCAGGTAAGTTTTGGCAATCTCCAATCTGGCTTTTTTATGTTTCTGCAGCAGTGGGTTCCTCTTGGGTCTCCTATCATAGCGTCCCTTTTCATTCAGATGGTGACGTATAGTGCAAGCTGACACATTTGTACCTTGTGCATGAAGGTCAGTTTGAATTTGTCTGAAAGTTGATCGAGGTTCTTTATCCACCATTTGAACAATTGGACCTTGAATGAGAAGGTCCTGTCTCAAAGGAAGTTTCCACGGTGGCAGAGAGGACATGTCCACTAAATCCGCATACCAAGTCCTGCGTGGCCACGCAGGCACTATCAGGATTACTGAAGCTCTCTCCTGTTTGATTCGAGCAATCACGCGTGGAAGGAGAGGAAACAGTGGAAACACATAAGCTAGGCTGAACGACCAAGGCACTGCCAAGGCATCTATCAGTTCGGCCTGAGGATCCCTCAACCTGGATCCGTATCTTGGAAGCTTGGCATTCTGTCGAGATGCTATCAGATCCAATTCTGCCCCATCGAAAAATCAGTGAGGCAAACACCTCCGGGTGGAGTTCCCACTCCCCCGGATGAAAGGTCTGTCGATTTAGAAAATCCGCTTCCCAGTTCTCTACTCCTGGGATGTAGATTGCCGACAGATAACAAGAGTGGGCCTCCGCCCATTGGATTATCTTGGATACTTCTATCATCGCTAAGGAACTCCTTGTTCCCCCCTGATGATTGATATATGCCACAGTCGTGATGTTGTCTGACTGGAATCTGATTAATTTGGCCAAAGCCAACTGAGGCCATGCCTGAAGCGCATTGAATATTGCTCTCAGTTCCAGAATATTGATTGGAAGTAGAGACTCCACCTGAGTCCAAACACTCTGAGCCTTCAGGGAATTCCAGACTGCACCCCAACCCAGAAGACTGGCATCCGTTGTCACTATCACCCACAAGGGTCTGCGGAAACATGTCCCCTGGGACAGATGATCCAGCGACAACCACCAAAGAAGAGAGTCTCTAGTCTCTAGATCCAGATTTATCTGAGGAGATAAATTTGCATAGTCCCCATTCCACTGTCCGAGCATGCACAGCTGCAGTGGTCTGAGATGAAAGTGGGTAAACGGAATGATGTCCATTGCCGCTACCATTAATCCAATGACCTCCATACACTGAGCCACTGATGGCCGAGGAATGGACTGAAGTGCTCAGCAAGTATTTAGAATCTTTGTTTTTCTGACCTCCGTCAGAAATATTTTCATGTCTATCAGAGTCCCCAAGAAGGGAACCCTTGTCCGTGGAACTAGTGAACTCTTTTCTATGTTCACCTTCCAACCATGAGTTCTCAGGAAAGACAATACTATGTCCGTGTGAGATTTTGTCAAATGATAAGTTGACGCCTGAATCAGAATATCGTCCAGATAAGGGGGCGGAGCCTACTCTCAAAGCGGCAAGACGTGTCTTAGTGAAGCTCTCTGAGATCAAGAAAACTTTTTTTAAGATTATTCATAGTAAACCTACTAAACATCACACTACTTTGATACTTTGGACTTCTATATTGCTTGAGTCTGGATTTCATAGGAAAGCGGATGATCCAACTATGTTTTGACCTATGTTCTTTGAGACAGCTGCGTGACGAACCTTCCCACAGGCCTAGAAGCCATTTTGCAAGCAATTGAGACTATGCTGTGAGATAATTACACACACTGAGCCTAGTGGGACGCAGGTCTGGGGCTGCCGCACATTGACCCCCCCATTGCCGGGGTTATGGTTTCCTATAGAAATAGGAATAATTTGCAAAACATGGAGATGCATATCTTACAAGTGCTTGAAGAGCTACTAACAACCCACCTAATTTGCATAGAGGAGGAGATACGCAGTACAATTCAACATGCCTATGGGTCAAAATCCGATATGGAATATACTGCTGAGGTCCTGCCGATATTAGCAGATCAGAGACCACACTTACCACACATGCCTGTTTTATCTTAGTTTATATAAGGAGATCAAGCACAGGTCTTCATAGCTGTAAACTTTATTAAGGATGCTATACACACACACACTATGCAAGAGGCACTTCCTGACTCTACCATTGTGCACATAACAACAGGTTGATATGGTTCATACCAACTGATAATCTCAATATCACACATTTCCCTTTTTCTTTTCTTTTTAAACAACAGAAAACTTAACTGTAGTCTATCTGAAAAAATTTCAGTCCCTTTTAACATTGTTCAATTAGACGATTAGGTTTTTTGATATATCGACCCGACCTTGTTTGCATTGCATCACTGGCAGGCAAGTCAGTCGAGCTTTGCAAAGTTTCTCTGGCATCTTCATTCTCCAGCTGCAATGGAGTGTTCAATGTATCCTCACAGGTTTCCTTCACTGCCGAATTGTTGTGAACTGATGGAATAGCCATCAAATGTCTACGATTCCTACGTAAACATTGCCCATCATTGGTTTGAACTACATACGATCTTGGAGAATATTGCTGGATAACTGTCCCTTCAGTATTCCAGCTGTTTGAACCTTGTACTCGCACAGGAGTTTGTACCTGAAGATTCTCCAAAGGCTTTGCAGCTCGGTCATAGTATTCATTCCTTTTTTCTCTGAGTTTCAATTTGGTTTCTATTACATGTTTTTGTGGGAACCTTTTCCAAGGATTCACAACTGGTACTCGTGTGACCAGCTGTCTGCCAAACAATAATTCTGCCGGTGACTTCCCACATTTTAAAGGAGTAGCTCTATAGCTAAGAAGAGCCAGACATGGATCCTCGTCTGCATTTGTTGCTTTATGAAGTATGTTTTTCACTATTTTTACTCCAGCTTCTGCTAATCCATTTGCTTGTGGATATCCCGGGCTGGATGTTCGATGTTCAAATTCATAGGTACTGGCAAAAACCCTAAACTCTCTACAATTGAATTGAGGACCATTGTCTGATATTATTACTCTTGGAATGCCATGTCTCGCCAAAATTGCTTTTACTTTTTTGATCACTGTACATGCTGACTCATCTTCCAATAATGCTATCTCTGGGTAATTAGAGAAGTAATCCATTACTAAGATATAATGCTGATTTTTGAAAACAAACAAGTCCATTCCTAACTTTTCCCAGGGTGCCAACAGGAAGTCCGTATCCAGTATAGGCTCTTTAGGTAACTGAGGTCTCAATTTTTGGCAAGTCCGGCATTGAGTGATCATTGTCTCAATGTTTTCATTCATATTTGGCCAGTACAAAATGTCTCTAGCTCGTCTTTTTGTCTTTTCTATACCTGAATGACCTTCATGTAGTCTTTTCAGTATTTGACTTTGCAAACTCGCTGGTACAATTATCTTTTGTCCTTTCAAAAGTACCCCTTTTATCAAAGAAATTTCAGAAATGTATGGTCTATACAGTGATGGCATTAGTGTCTTAGATTTGCCACTAGAAACTGCTTTCTTCACTTGACTTAAAAGAGCATCTGTTTCTGTAGCCTGTTCTATTGCTGCCCACATTGCATGACTAAACGGGGCTGTCTTCAAGATCAGATTGACGTGAACAGTCACCTCTTTCTGCAACTGTAAGTCCTCATTGTTAAATGGTAAGTAAGCTCGTGACAGAGCATCCGCTACCAGCAACTCCTTGCCAGGTATAAAATCCAAGGTGAAGTCATACCTTTGAAGTCTCAGCAACAAACGTTGAATTCTTGGAGGTGCATCTATCAAGCCCTTTTGGTAGATGTGAATCAAAGGTTTGTGATCAGTTTCTGCTGAAAATACTCTTCCATACAAATAAACATGAAATTTTTCACATCCGTAAACTAGTCCCAGTGTTTCCTTTTCAATTTGAGCATATGATTTTTCAGTATCTGTCAATGCCCTAGATACATAAGCCACAGGCATCCATCCCGAGCCTTGATTTTGAAATAGAACTGCTCCCAATCCATTTTGTGAAGCATCAGTTGACAACTTTGTCTTTGCTGTTGGATCAAAGAATTGCAGAGTCGGTGCAGTAGTAAGCATGTCCTTCAAAAACTTCCATTCTTTCTGGTGATTCTCTGACCATTCCCAGGCATAGTTTTTTCTGAGTAGTTTTCGCATTAGTACAGTTTTGTCTGGTAAATTAGGTATGAACTTGCCAAGGTAATTCACCATTCCTAGTAAGCGTTGTATATCTTGCTTATTTTCTGGCTGTGGCATTTCTGTAATTGCCTTAATCTTTTTCATGTATGGTAAAACACCACCTCCCGTGAGTTGTTCTCCCAAATATTGAATTGAAGTTTTTCTGAATTGACACTTTGTCTTATTGAACTTCAAATAATGCTCCTTAGCAACATCTAAGACCATCTTTAGCCTTTCATCATGTTCTTGCTTGGTTTTACCCCAGATCAGAATATCATCAATGAATATGGTTGTGCCTGGTATTCGTTCAAGAAGTTGCTGCATGGTACCATGAAACACTTCTGGTGCTGAACACAAGCCGAAGGGCAATCGTTTGTAACAGTACCTCCCATAAGGAGTATTAAAAGTGCAGTGTTTAATGCTTTCCTCCTCCAGTGGAATTTGCCAAAATCCTGAGGATGCATCCAGTTTACTGAATACAGTTGCTCCACTTAGCTCCCCAAGCAATTCTGGTTTTGTTGGTAAATGGAAGTGTTCTCTTAAAATGTTTTTATTCAGTTCCTTGGGATCAATACAGATTCTGAGACCCCCATCCGGTTTTTCCACCAACACCTTAGAATGAACCCATTCAGTAGGTATCTTGATTTTCTTTATAATACCTTTATCCTCCATCCTGGCAAGTTCCCGTTTAAGACGATCCCTTAGAGCAACTGGAACATTTCGCATAGCATGCACTAATGGACGAGAACCTTCTTTTAGTTGTATTTTATGTTGCATTGGAAGACATCCTATTCCTTCAAATACTGCAGCATAGTCTGTTAATAAATATTCTATGTCCTCTTCTTTATTAGTTCCATCAATGGCATTTACCCTTTTAATCAGTCCTAAAGTTTCACACATTTGAAGACCCAGTAGAGCTGGTTTGTTTCCTGGAACTACCAGAATGTTCATTTTATGCGTTTGATTTCCATATTCCAGGAACACACTGCACTTGCCAAGCACTGGGATAAAATCCCCATTATATGTCTTTAGTTTAACTGAGCTTTTCAGAAGTTCTGGTTTGTTCTTCAATTGGTGATACTTGCTCTCAGGCATCAAATTAGTTGTGCACCTGTATCTACTTTGTAAGCAATATTAGTGCCATTTGTAATAGCTTCAATGACCCACTCCTTATCTGTAGCTTTGGTTAAGTCAAGTATTCCAATAAAGAATTCTTCTGATTCCTCACTTTCTGACTGGTCAACAATGTGAACCGTTTTTTTAGCTTTGCACATCTTTTGAAAGTGATTCCTTTTTCCACATTTTCTGCAGATTTGCCCATAAGCCTGACATTTACTTATGCCATGCTGCTTTCCACATCTGGTACATAGCCAGTCTGATTCAGGCTGAGAATTTGCTGTTTGTGTGATAAAACTTTTTCCTTTCATTTTATTTTCATAATGTGGATGCACTTTGTTTTTCCCCACTGTAACTGACATTACTGGTGCTGCTGCTGTACTGTGGCAGAGTGTGCGCACTTGTTCCTGTGCTGCCTCTGAACTTTGACAAATTTCTACTGCCTTTTCCAGTGTTAAATCTTTCTCTCTGACCAAGCGTTATTTAACCCTTATATTTCTGCTGCCCATGACTAACTGGTCTCTGATTAATGAGTTACACATTGCTCCATAATTACATGATCTACTCTTCAGTTTTAAGTCTGTTACATACTCCTCAATAGCCTCTGTTTCATTCTGCATTCTACATCTGAAAAGATACCTTTCATAGGTTTCATTGCGTCTAGGTACACAGTACTGTTCAAATTTGTCTAGAACAACCTGATAAACATCCCTTTCTTCATCTGTAAATGTGAAGGTGTTGTATACATCTATTGCTGCTGATCCTGCTACAGTAAGAAAAAGTGCAATCTTTTGTTCATCATCTTGCTACTGAGCTCCTATAGCTTTAACATATAGCTGGAATCTTTGCTTAAACCTCTGCCATGCATCTTCCATATTACCAGTCATTTTCAATTCTGGTGGAGGATTTTACTTTTCCATCTTAATGTTCTGAATTATGCAGTATTAATATAAAAGTCTGTAGTGCTGTTAGAAACAGTCAATTGTACAAGTTATGATGCACTTACTCAGTTCATGAGAAGAAGTTGTAGTCACTCTGCCAGAGCCATGACTCTCACACTTTCAATTTGCTGCAAAGATTTCTAATCGATTCCTCAGAGTCCTTGCTTGTCAGTTCAGATGGAAGCAGGGAACTCCTTATTCTGACACCATGTTTTATCTTAGTTTATATAAGGAGATCAAGCACAGGTCTTCATAACTGTAAACTTTATTAAGGATTCTATACACACACACACTATGCAAGAGGCACTTCCTGACTCTACCATTGTGCACATAACAACAGGTTGATATGGTTCATACCAACTGATAATCTCAATATCACACAATGCCGACAGAACCTGAACACCGGATCGCTCTGGCACACATGTATGGAGCAGACACCCCTGCGGTGAGTCTGCCGAGATCCGGATTCATTCTAGAGGCTCCTGCTACAGATGTGACTAAGAGAGCCTTCACTGACCCAATGGATATTAATCTAGATCCCCTACCTGAAGAGTTCAGCTCCCCAAGCAATTCTGGTTTTGTTGGTAAATGGAAATGTTCTCTTAAGATGCTTTTATTCAGTTCCTTGGGATCAATACAGATTCTGAGACCCCCATCCGGTTTTTCCACCAACACCATAGAATGAACCCATTTAGTAGGTGTCTTGATTTTCTTTATAATACCTTTATCCTCCATCCTGGCAAGTTCCCATTTAAGACGATCCCTTAGAGCAACTGGAACATTTCGCATGGCATGCACTACTGGACGAGAACCTTCTTTTAGTTGTATTTTATGTTGCATTGGAAGACATCCTATTCCTTCAAATACTGCAGCATAGTCTGTTAATAAATGTTCTATGTCCTCTTCTTTATTAGTTCCATCAATGGCATTTACCCTTTTAATCAGTCCTAAAGTTTCACACATTTGAAGACCCAGTAGAGCTGGTTTGTTTCCTGGAACTACCAGAATGTTCATTTTATGCGTTTGATTTCCATATTCCAGGAACACACTGCACTTGCCAAGCACTGGGATAAAATCCCCATTATATGTCTTTAGTTTAACTGAGCTTTTCAGAAGTTCTGGTTTGTTCTTCAATTGGTGATACTTGCTCTCAGGCATCAAATTAATTGTGCACCTGTATCTACTTTGTAAGCAATATTAGTGCCATTTGTAATAGCTTCAATGACCCACTCCTTATCTGTAGCTTTGGTTAAGTCAAGTATTCCAATAAAGAATTCTTCTGATTCCTCACTTTCTGACTGGTCAACAATGTGAACCGTTTTTTTAGCTTTGCACATCTTTTGAAAGTGACTCCTTTTTCCACATTTTCTGCAGATTTGCCCATAAGCCTGACATTTTCTTATGCCATGCTGCTTTCCACATCTGGTACATAGCCAGTCTGATTCAGGCTGAGAATTTGCTGTTTGTGTGATAAAACTTTTTCCTTTCATTTTATTTTCATAATGTGGATGCACTTTGTTTTTCCCCACTGTAACTGACATTACTGGTGTTGCTGCTGTACTGTGGCAGAGTGTGCGCACTTGTTCCTGTGCTGCCTCTGAACTTTGACAAATTTCTACTGCCTTTTCCAGTGTTAAATCTTTCTCTCTGACCAAGTGTTCTTTAACCCTTATATTTCTGCTGCCCATGACTAACTGGTCTCTGATTAATGAGTTTCACATTGCTCCATAATTACATGATCTACTCTTCAATTTTAAGTCTGTTACATACTCCTCAATAGTCTCTGTTTCATTCTGCATTCTACATCTGAAAAGATACCTTTCATAGGTTTCATTGCGTCTAGGTACACAGTACTGTTCAAATTTGTCTAGAACAACCTGATAAACATCCCTTTCTTCATCTGTAAATGTGAAGGTGTTGTATACATCTATTGCTGCTGATCCTGCTACAGTCAGAAAAAGTGCAATCTTTTGTTCATCATCTTGCTACTGAGCTCCTATAGCTCTAACATATAACTGGAATCTTTGCTTAAACCTCTGCCATGCATCTTCCATATTACCAGTCATTTTCAATTCTGGTGGAGGATTTAACTTTTCCATCTTAATGTTCTGAATTATGCAGTATTAATATAAAAGTCTGTAGTGCTGTTAGAAACAGTCAATTGTACAAGTTATGATGCACTTACTCAGTTCATGAGAAGAAGTTGTAGTCACTCTGCCAGAGCCTTGACTCTCACACTTTCAATTTGCTGCAAAGATGTCTAATGGATTCCTCAGAGTCCTTGCTTGTCAGTTCAGATGGAAGCAGGGAACTCCTTATTCTGACACCATGTTTTATCTTAGTTTATATAAGGAGATCAAGCACAGGTCTTCATAACTGTAAACTTTATTAAGGATTCTATACACACACACACTATGCAAGAGGCACTTCCTGACTCTACCATTGTGCACATAACAACAGGTTGATATGGTTCAAACCAACTGATAATCTCAATATCACACAATGCCGACAGAACCTGAACACCGCATCGCTCTGGCACACATTGTCAGAGTATATAAATATTATGATGAATATTACATATGTGTATATATATATATATATATATATATATATATATATATATTTTATACACTGTATATGTTAGATGAGAACTCAGGATTAATTAAACATGAGTTTGTTGAACACAGCTTCTAATACACGTCTATCAGGATTGACGATCAGTAGAGCCTTTTTGAAACACAAACATTTCTTTTCTAAAGGAAATAGCTCAGTGACCCTATTCATTTGACTATATATACAGATTTTATAACCTCAGAACATTTGGTGAGGTGAGAAAAGAATGTGTTCAAGGACCCCTTTGGAATTTGACACGTGTGATACAACAGTTCTATCTCACTGAATCTCTATTTGAAGACTTACTGCAAAAACCCCTCTTGGGGGAAGGTGACACAAATAAAATCAAATACACATCTGCACTGCTGGCTAAACAGGAAATATGCTGTTTTAAAGACTCTTACAACTCCTCATGGATTGACCCCATGTGGAGCAATAAAGGCCTTGGAAAACACAGACAAATACTAAGGTGTGACTCTGGAAGTTCACGTAAGCAGACAGCAAATAAACATTTTTTTTTCTCTCTCTGTTTAAATACATGCCCCAGAATGTATTAAATATAGAAATTTGGGAAATTGTCTAAATTCTATATTATTATTACATGGGTATTTGCTAAGCTTGGGAGGTAACTGTTTTAGTCAGTCAAAAATGTGTAATAACCTCTGTTTTTGCTTATCTTTTTCAGACAGATAAATTCAGATATACATAGAAATGATATATATGTTTTGAAAACACAAAAGATCTTACTTAGCCTCTGTGTGTTTAAAAACATGAATAGATGTTTATGGACCTGAAGAGAAGTGATTATTAACATTTATTTTCTTATTTCAGATCTACATAGACAGGATTCACTTGGAATACAGTACAATACTGAATTAAAAATAAGCTATTATTCACATATAAATGCCAGGATACCGATAAAATTGTAATGCATTTTAAGCTACTAATTAGCAGTATTAAATTGCCTTGATATAATAAAATGTTAATAATATAACATATTTGGTATCAGAATAATCAAAAAAAAAAATAACCTAATATTAACCATCTGTAATTGGGGTTATATATGATTAATGCAGAGAGTGTAATCTGATTAAATAACCATTTTATGAAAAAAAAAAAAAATTAACTTGCTTAAAAATGTCAGAAATGCTGTATTGTATTGCTATGTTGTACTGTATGCTGCCACCTGGTGTTATGTTGCGAGAACTACAGCCAGAAGGTTCTTTCTGGCTGTTAAAAATGAAATTTCCAAGGGCCAATCCGATTTAGACTTCCCAGATAACCAATGGGAAGGTCAGCTTCCGTAGTGCCACCCACATGATGTCATCAATGATTATATAATGGGAGTGTTGAATGCACAAGGGAGGGTTGTCTGTAACTTGTTGAAAATTAGTGATCTGATTTTGGCTGCGATATACCTGAAAAAAAAAAAAGTTCACTTCAGCAAGGAGCTTAAAACTTATCCTTGATTTGTGCAAAAACCTTCTTTCAAATGAGATGACCTAAAGACCGCTACGAATTGGTTCAAAATTGGTGAAGTATATTGTATTTTAAATTGGTAGTTATAAGCCTAGGTATTGTTCAAATCTGTGTCTGAATTGGCTAAGTAACTCATCTATACAAGTTCTGATATTGTCGGTTAATTTTGTATTAGGATAAATTGCAGTTAAATAGCAGAATATATATTTTATCCTATTGTTTTATAAACACTGTTTAGAATTGTATTGCTTGGATGTTAAAGGTTTTTAGTCCCATTGTGTTAAATAAATAAGGCTGAATTGTGAAGGTATATTGTTCTGGGTTTTGTAAGAAGAATAGCATATCTTAAGAGTTGGTTCTAACGCATATAAACTTTTATTTAGTTTCCTTTTATTGCAAATATAGTTCAATATGTTTATGGATATTAACTAAATAAAAGAATTCAGATATTTATATTAATTGTATGGTCTAGTAGGTGCATGGTTGATAAGGGTTTCTATTTCTTTGTATTGTGTTTATAACCCTGCCATAAACTTATATATATTATTTGGATAGCACTACTAAGATTTTCATAAATATACTGACATAATAATTGGAGGCATTGCATGAGATTTAATAATATCCATCATAATTGATATAATATATTTGTAAGTAAATAGAAATTATTATAAAAGAGAAAAAAAAAAAAATTCATATTTCGAAGATATAATTTTTTTTGAAAAGTTGAAATATTAATTTTCATATTTCGAGATTGACATTAATATCTTGAAATATTATTAAAGATTAATTTTGAAAAATTAATAAAAATATTAATTTTTCATATTTCAAAATTAATCAAAAATATTAATTTTTCATATTTTCAAAGTTAATCAAAAATATTAATTTTTCATATTTCGGAATATTAATTTTTCATATTTCAAAATTAATAATTATTATTTTTTTTTTTTTTTTTGAAATATAAAATTTTTCTCTCTTTTTATTGGCAAAAATTGTATTAGCATTTTAGTTAAATAAATACTAAACCAATACAATAATGTCTGTAGCCAGAAGTGACTCATTTAATTCTACACATAGCAATGAAATTGGTCCCATAACCATACCTATTACTAAAGGTCAGGTCCTTAAGAAAGATATCTTAAGTTACCTTAAAGGGAAGTTTAATATTGCGGGTGAATTAAATGATTTTATGGATATGCTTGAAACTAGGGCTAAAAATATTACCGTTAATAATAATATGTGGAATGAAGAGAATGAATTCTTCCAGGAATTATTAATGATTAATCAATGCGAAGCTCCCAAAAAGCGAGACGAACTAATACTAAAATCCTGGCCCCTTTTAATATGCATAATTGACGAAATGTCGTTTTGTGTCACAGACAAACGATTGCAAATACAGGAGCTAGAAAATAGTATTCGTTCCTCGCGCAGACGCGAAGAGGGTTTAAAAATAGCCAAAAATAAAATGGATGAATTTGCCCAAAACCTAGCCACCTTAGATAAGCACAATATGGACTTAATCGCGCAGATACAAGATTTAAATAAACAGCTTGCGCAAAGCCAGAGAGAATTAAGCGATTTAAAAAGGTCATATCGCCATAATGAAAACCCCTATATTAGCAATGAGAATAATACAGATAATGCTAACTCCTTTAGCGAACGCGTCAGGGACGAGGTACGAAAATATATAGAACAACATAGACAAATGACCCCTAACGGGTCAGAAGTAGATTTCCCAAATAGACAATCCCCTCAGGATGTAAATCCAGAGGACAGCTGTAGCGCAGCTGATGCGGGGGAGGGAAACTCTAACAGAGAATCCCAAAATAAGTCTGATAAAGTCTATGATTCCCATAAAATAATCACCTTCATACAACGCGCAGTACCTATATTCTCCAATAAGGGAACAACATCTGTAATTGATCATTTACAGGCTTTTGAAAATGCGTTAGCTATAATGAATGTTACAAGTGAGAAATTGAAAATTGAATTTCTGCCTTGGGTATTTGACAGTAAGCATCACAAATTCTTTGCTTCACTAAAGGATATGAATATTCATTCCTGGAATGGGGTAAAACAACAATGCAGAAAAGAATTCGGGCAATATCGCACTAAAACTGCCGCGAAAATAGCGGTATATGGTTTAAAGTGTCGTGCGAATCAGAGTCCAGTCGAATTCCTTTCTGTATTGAAAAATGCGTACAGTATGGCTGAAGATAATCCCAGATTTGATGGCTCAGAATTTGTAAATTTATTTTTTGAAGCACTGCCTACACCCATCAAAATTAACTTAGCTAGAGATTTTGATGAGAACTGCTCATTGGAATGGCTGATCAAAGAGAGTACAAAATTATACTCTATTCAGCAGTCCAGTGAGCAGGGGGTTAAAAAGGAGTCAAAACCCAAAATTGTGGCAGAAACTAGGGTGTCACCTAGCCCCCTCAATTTGGAGTCTAACAAGAGGACTTATGCAGAGGTGGCCAGTCAAAACAGGCCATCTCCACAGAGGTTTAATTCTGCCCCTCCCCCTACACAGGTTGAGGCGCAGGGAGACTATAACCAAAGTGGGGGACATAATCAGGTGAATAATTACTCACAAAGAGAATACTCACCAAATAATTGGTATCCGCGCAAGGGTAGATACAATAGACGGCGAAGATATTCTCAGGGTAACCAGACACCCCAGGTATATAATGCTTCCCAAAATATTAATACTGAACAAGCTGAACCCCAGGGGCAACCACGCCAGAATAGAAATAGTGGCCCTGATTCTGAGGGAACCCAATGGTCCAGGAATCAGTACAATGGGGCACCAAGAGATAGGCCCAGGGGTAGAGGTAACTTGTACAATCAGGTAGATATGCTGTTTACCCAATTAAATCGGTTGAGCGAACAAATCGCTAATATGAGTCAAAAATCTACGGCTCAGCAACCGAACAAAACTTTTTTAGGGGTACAGCCAGTGGTCAGCAGTGGACCACAGGCACAGTCATAAATACTGCAGTATCACCTGAAGGGGAGGGGAGAGATATACAAAATGTAGTAATAAATATCAATGATACTAATCATGTTATCTCCCCACAGACCGGAAACGGACAAATTAGCTGTGACAATGAGCGACATCAGCCGGAAAAAGTTAACAAATCTCTTCCTTTGCAGCTCTCTCCTAACCTTATCTCCACAGATGCAGTACAAAAGAATCCAACCAACCCTGTCATAGAGGAAACAGGTAGGTATGAAGGTTCCTCTGCATCGAATGACACAGCGAATTCAGGTAAAACGTGGCGAAGCCCACAGATGTACAAGAATGCAAATTTTATGTGTGAAATGATAGAAACTGCAGGAAGATATTATGTACTAGTTGAGCTGCAAGATTCAGTCTCCAACCCTATCAGGGGATTAATTGACACTGGGTCACAGGCAACTATCTTATCCCACAGGTACTACACACAGCTAAATGAGCTAACACCCCACAAACCTAAAATAAAAGAATTTGACGGTTCTCTAATAGGTGTTGGGGGTGACTCCCTAAAAGTCTACGGTACTGCCTGGTTAAAATTTAAATTGGGGAACAGGGTCATAAGACACCCTGTCATTATAATGGATCTGCCAACTGATCGTTTAATTATTGGTAGTGATCTCCTGAAACGATTAAGCACCATAATTGATTGCATAAATAATGTAATTTGGTCGCAAGTTAAACGGCCTATCAATTATGAAAAATCTGGTACATCTCGCACCCGACACAGCTGTCACGTGGTGGAAGAGAAACCAGATGCTGTGGAGATTCATTTCAGGAATAACTCTACACCTGAAATCACTATTCTACAAATAGATGATCAGACTCCTTTTAGTGGTTCTGATGGTAATACTTTTAAAATTTCGCCTGGAAAGATAGCGAATATTTCCCTAGATGGCGATGTATTAACCATATCACTCCACAAGGGGGATCATAAAATCCCTAAGGGGGGAGGCCACACTCAATACCTCACAGGGATTGAGAGAGTTAAAGAGGATCTATTTATCCCTATACAAGTGCATGACCTTGGTAAAACCGAGTATGCTAAAATAAACTTAAAACAGGAAGCTAGCTATATAAGCGAAGGTTTATTAGCGCAGATAGCTGAACCTAAAGTGATTAAATATCTTTCTCCCCAAGACCACAGTGTCAGCAACCTGGATGACAGGTCTGAAAGCTATAACATCACCGCTAAGTGCTTATTATCTATCTCTATAGGAAATAAGTCAGTGAAGCACCTGTTTTTAGTTTTAAATACTCCCCATAATCAAATATACATTGGCAATGATATCTTACATAGATATGCCATACAAATAGATTTGATTAATTCTTGCCTCTGGAGCAGGTTAAAGGGGGACCCTGAAGTATTTCAGGATGAAAATGCAGCCCTGAAATCAAACCAGCAATTGCCATATGCTGTGAATATGCAGGTATCTAGCGATGTTATAATTCCTGCTGGGGCTGATAAATTTCTTTTACCCTTACAGGTAAAGAGAGGTCAGAAATTAAAAACTTCTGAAACACTGATTTGCCTCTCCCATAGAATACAAGATCTGGGTGTCTCAGTAACCTACACTCCTATGGTGAATATTGGAACTGTTCCAATAAATATTATTGTGCATAACATGACCCCACAGGATATAACATTATCCAAGGGAACTACCATAGGATATGCACTGGAATCAAGTTATTACACTTTTGGATTCCAGAATAATGTAATTGGGCTAATACCTGAAGGATACCTAACTGAAGAACAATTAATAGAACAATCCTTTGCATCTATGCCAGAGGGTCTATTTAATATTCAGTCTATTTATCCCTTCAGCTCAGAGGAAGGCATCTGTAAAATTGAAGAAGCCTCTCTGGTGTTTGATCAGCCAATCAAACAGCAAGATTACCCCAATACCCAGAGTCATGGGAGCAATGTAAATTATAATCAAGGGGATCTCACCTCTAGACTGGAAGAAGCCTATGAAATAGGACAGCCTGAAATCTTTCCAGGATTTCAGCAAATAGTCGAAGAGCAAATATCCTTAGCTAATGGCTGTTCTAGCGATGATGAACGCCAACAGCTGCGAGAACTCCTGATGGAGTACAAGGATATTTTCGCTAAGGATTCTTATGACTGTGGTACCACAGACTTACACATTGCAAGAATACAAACAGATCCTAATGCGCCACCTGTATTTGTCAAACAATACAGACTTCCCTTAGCCTCATATGATTCTCTTGCAGAGATCATAAGGAATTTGGAAGAAAGAGGTATTATCAGACAGGTGCACAGCTCTTATAATAATCCTATTCTAGGTGTCCTTAAGCCCAATGGACAATGGCGTTTGTGTGCTGACTTAAGACAGCTAAACAAACGAGTATACATGTCTGGCTGGCCTGTACCATACATTGACCAGTGCCTAGCACAAATGCAGGGATCCAAAATATTCACTGCCATTGATTGTGCACAGGGATATTGGACCATAAAGGTACATGAAGAGGACCAATATAAGCTAGCATTCTCCTTCCAAAAGATTCAGTATGCATTCCAGAGACTTCCATTTGGATACATAAATTCTGGACATGAATTTGCTGTATTCATGCATAAGGCTGTGCCTGACGCACTGGAAAGGGGGACCTTATCTTATGTGGATGATGTTTTAATCAAAAGCACAGACTTTGAAAAACACATTGCAGAGCTTAAACACGTCCTCAGCCAACTTAAAAGGGCAGGTGTCAAATTATCCCTGCAAAAAGCTCAATGGTGCCGCACTCGTGTAAACTTCTTGGGACATGAAGTTACCTCTGATGGATTAAATCCCCAGAAGAAAAAGGTGGAAGCTATAGTGAATTCTAAAAACCCAACTAACTTAAAGGAATTGAGATCATTCCTGGGTATGACGAATTATTCTCGCAAATTCATTGATAATTATGCGGAATTAGCTAAACCACTACTACTTCTTCTAAAGAAGGATGTGAAATGGCACTGGAGTGAGTCTCAAGAGACAGCCATCAGAGAGCTGAAGAGAAAACTCACTCAAGCACCTTGCTTAGCGTACCCTGAAGGTGGTAAACCTTTCTACTTAGAAACAGGGTACACAGATGTAAGCATGAGTGCTGTGTTATACCAAAAGCATGATAATTTGAACAAAGCCATTGCTTATGCGAGCAAAAATCTATCCCCAGTAGAAATAAAGTTTAACGATTGCGAAAAAGCCCTCTTATCTACTGTATGGGCTCTACAAAATTTCCGCAGCTATATACAGGGCGAGAAAATTATTGTAGAAACGGCCCACCAGCCTTTGCTATATTTGCAAAGTGAGAGAATAAGAGATGGGAATTTGTCTAATAGCCGCATAACAGCGTGGACTCTTTCCTTACAAGGCTGGCCCTTAGAAATTCGCTACAAGCAGAATAAAAAGAATCCAGTCGCACAAGGGCTTGCTGAGCTCCACGACTGTACTGCTAGAGATCCTGGGGAAGAATTATCAGAAGATGATTTTCTGGAAGAACAATTGCTTTCCCCATATAAAATGTACAATGAGGACCATTGTCAAACATTACCTTGGGTATATGTTGATGGTTGTTCTTACCATGCCACTATTGATAATGAGTGCAGATTAGTCGCTGGCATTGGTATAACTGGGGCAAACGGATTCTCAAATATATCTGTAGGTTTCAACATTGGACCAAGATCCAGTCAAGTTGCAGAACTAACTGCTGTTTTCAAAACCATTGAAATGGCTATTGAACATGGTATTCATGAATTTGTGATCATAACTGACTCAAATTATGTGCGTGACAGTTTTGTTGAATACCTGCCAACTTGGAAAAGAAATGGCATGCAGAAAAGCAATAACAAACCAGTCAAGCATGGCAAATTGTTCTGCGAGATTGATAATCTGGTAGTATCCAATGATTTAACCATACACTGGAAAAAGACCAAGGGTCATTCCAGAGTTTTAGGTCCTGATAAGGAAGGCAATGACCTTGCGGATTCATTAGCCAAACAAGGAGCCATAACTGGAGAACTCCTTAATATTGACCACTTAATGGGTGCAATTCAGATAGAAGCCATTACCAGAAACCAGGCAAAACAACAGAGTGAGCCTAACTTGGTACAATGGAGTCAGGATTCTCCTAGTGAGGACCTGATCACTAGTCAAAAAGAAGACCCCATTGTAGGCATCTTCTATAAACACATAGAAGATCCTGAAAGCAACCCCATCTCAAAAGATGATTGTATTGGCAAAGAAGATCTGAGAATCTTAATAAAATCTAAATCACAATTCAAATTACAGGATGGTTTGTTAATTAGAACCTCCAAAACTGGCATCCAACAGTGGGTAGTACCCACCAAGTTCAGAGGTCTAATGCTTCAACATGCCCATGATGCTCCCACATCTGGTCATCGCGGTGCCAAACTCACGTACGAAATATTGCGTGACTACGCTTTTTGGCCACACATGTTGAAAGATGTTCAAACCTACTGTCAAGGGTGTTTAAGCTGTCCACAGTTCCAACCCACTGCACCAACGCATAGAGCGCCATTGCAGAAAAGGGGGATGGTAATGCCATGGTCAGATATACAAATTGATTTTATTGGTCCGGTAACAAGGTCATCAAGAGGTAACAAGTACATGTTAACAGTGACATGCCTGTTCACTAAATGGGTAGAGTGCATTAGTGCACCTAACAATAGTGCTGAAACATGTGCAGCATTGCTCATCAACCATGTATTTTCCAGATTTGGTTTGCCCCAAAGAATCGAATCAGATCGGGGGACCCACTTCACTAGCGAAGTGATGACAAAAATGTGGAAAATACTAGGGGTTAAAAGAAAGCTCCATATTGCTTATAGAGCTGCCTCAAGTGGTGGTGTAGAGCGTTACAACCAATCCATTGTTAAAATCCTCAAAAAGTTTGTGAGTGAAACAGGTAAAGACTGGGATATAAAACTACCTCTAGTCTTAATGGCATTAAGAGCAACTCCAAGTAGTGCTACCAAGATGTCACCTTTTGAGCTGATGACTGGTAGAAGAATGGTTCTACCTCAGCATCTGCTGTACCGTACATCAGACCAAAAATTTGATAAACGCTGCCAATACACATCAATATGTGGAAAACTTAAGAAAGCACCTGCAATATGCCTTTGCATTTGCTCAAAGGAATTTAGAAAGAGCCGCAACTGCCACTAAAACCTATTATGATCTCAAAACATCCAAAAAGGAATATGAAATAAATGATAAAGTTTATCTTTATAACTTTGGAAGAGGTCAGGTTAGGGAGAAGAAATTTCTTCCCTCATGGAAAGGTCCTTTTGTCATTACTGACAAAATATCTCCAGTGGCCTATAAAATACGGATCCCCAAAAATGAAGGTTTCATAGATAAATGGGTACATATAAATCAACTGCGGGCATGTCATCCCAGGTCCCAACTACAAGTCATAGAGGGAGAATGAAGTGTCATATCCCCAAATGCACTAAAGACATACTGTAATTTAAAGATGCCTAACTGATAAACATGAAAGCTCAAAATAACAAACTTTCTTCATAAGAGACTGTCTATGAGGTATACGGTTGATCCTCATCAAATACCACTGACTTTAAGCCAATTCAAATACATGTGTCCTACATCTATTTGAAGTTGGAAGGGGGATTTATGTCAGAGTATATAAATATTATGATGAATATTACATATGTGTATATATATATATATATATATATATTTTATACACTGTATATGTTAGATGAGAACTCAGGATTAATTAAACATGAGTTTGTTGAACACAGCTTCTAATACACGTCTATCAGGATTGACGATCAGTAGAGCCTTTTTGAAACACAAACATTTCTTTTCTAAAGGAAATAGCTCAGTGACCCTATTCATTTGACTATATATACAGATTTTATAACCTCAGAACATTTGGTGAGGTGAGAAAAGAATGTGTTCAAGGACCCCTTTGGAATTTGACACGTGTGATACAACAGTTCTATCTCACTGAATCTCTATTTGAAGACTTACTGCAAAAACCCCTCTTGGGGGAAGGTGACACAAATAAAATCAAATACACATCTGCACTGCTGGCTAAACAGGAAATATGCTGTTTTAAAGACTCTTACAACTCCTCATGGATTGACCCCATGTGGAGCAATAAAGGCCTTGGAAAACACAGACAAATACTAAGGTGTGACTCTGGAAGTTCACGTAAGCAGACAGCAAATAAACATTTTTTTTTCTCTCTCTGTTTAAATACATGCCCCAGAATGTATTAAATATAGAAATTTGGGAAATTGTCTAAATTCTATATTATTATTACATGGGTATTTGCTAAGCTTGGGAGGTAACTGTTTTAGTCAGTCAAAAATGTGTAATAACCTCTGTTTTTGCTTATCTTTTTCAGACAGATAAATTCAGATATACATAGAAATGATATATATGTTTTGAAAACACAAAAGATCTTACTTAGCCTCTGTGTGTTTAAAAACATGAATAGATGTTTATGGACCTGAAGAGAAGTGATTATTAACATTTATTTTCTTATTTCAGATCTACATAGACAGGATTCACTTGGAATACAGTACAATACTGAATTAAAAATAAGCTATTATTCACATATAAATGCCAGGATACCGATAAAATTGTAATGCATTTTAAGCTACTAATTAGCAGTATTAAATTGCCTTGATATAATAAAATGTTAATAATATAACATATTTGGTATCAGAATAATCAAAAAAAAAAATAACCTAATATTAACCATCTGTAATTGGGGTTATATATGATTAATGCAGAGAGTGTAATCTGATTAAATAACCATTTTATGAAAAAAAAAAAAAATTAACTTGCTTAAAAATGTCAGAAATGCTGTATTGTATTGCTATGTTGTACTGTATGCTGCCACCTGGTGTTATGTTGCGAGAACTACAGCCAGAAGGTTCTTTCTGGCTGTTAAAAATGAAATTTCCAAGGGCCAATCCGATTTAGACTTCCCAGATAACCAATGGGAAGGTCAGCTTCCGTAGTGCCACCCACATGATGTCATCAATGATTATATAATGGGAGTGTTGAATGCACAAGGGAGGGTTGTCTGTAACTTGTTGAAAATTAGTGATCTGATTTTGGCTGCGATATACCTGAAAAAAAAAAAAAGTTCACTTCAGCAAGGAGCTTAAAACTTATCCTTGATTTGTGCAAAAACCTTCTTTCAAATGAGATGACCTAAAGACCGCTACGAATTGGTTCAAAATTGGTGAAGTATATTGTATTTTAAATTGGTAGTTATAAGCCTAGGTATTGTTCAAATCTGTGTCTGAATTGGCTAAGTAACTCATCTATACAAGTTCTGATATTGTCGGTTAATTTTGTATTAGGATAAATTGCAGTTAAATAGCAGAATATATATTTTATCCTATTGTTTTATAAACACTGTTTAGAATTGTATTGCTTGGATGTTAAAGGTTTTTAGTCCCATTGTGTTAAATAAATAAGGCTGAATTGTGAAGGTATATTGTTCTGGGTTTTGTAAGAAGAATAGCATATCTTAAGAGTTGGTTCTAACGCATATAAACTTTTATTTAGTTTCCTTTTATTGCAAATATAGTTCAATATGTTTATGGATATTAACTAAATAAAAGAATTCAGATATTTATATTAATTGTATGGTCTAGTAGGTGCATGGTTGATAAGGGTTTCTATTTCTTTGTATTGTGTTTATAACCCTGCCATAAACTTATATATATTATTTGGATAGCACTACTAAGATTTTCATAAATATACTGACAACATGTATGGAGCAGACACCCCTGCGGTGAGTCTGCCGAGATCCGGATACATTCTAGAGGCTCCTGCTACAGATGTGACTAAGAGAGCCTTCACTGACCCAATGGATATTAATCTAGATCCCCTACCTGAAGAGTTCAGCTGCCATGGGGCTGAATTGCCGGAGAGCTCACAATGCAACGCTATTCCCCCCTGCAGAGAGAGGGGAGGTGGATCTAAGCCATACAATTACACTTCTCAACAGTACCTTGATGCGTTAGATGAAATAATCGCTCACGTACCCACTGCTGAGGCTCACAGTTCTTGGATTCCACATCCAACCTTGGCTGCCTTTCTACTCCCAGACAGGCTGCATCTACATGATGGATCTTGCCAGAAGGTGTTGAGAATGTCAGTTTGGTCCGTCTATACCGGCTACCCACCCCAGAAGGATAATTATATGATCCCAACTGAGCCTCAGAGATCTGGAGCGGGTTAAGGCGTTTTACATGCAGCAAGTCCCTGTTGATATGTAACTCTCACCATTCCCTGAGATTTATTGTACTTTGCTTTTATTGTGGGACTTAGAAGTGAGTTTATTAGTACCAGTATTCATGGTTCAATCTGTGTAAATGTAATTTGTGAGCCTGTTTTATATATGTGATGTACACAATTACTTGTTCAGTTTATCCCGCAGTTGTATTCAGATATACTGAAAAGGCAGTTAGTCATTCATTATTTACTGTTGCAGCTTAGTTAGTTTGGAGCTCCACTTTCACATATATGCTAACACTCCTATCTAGATCTTGGCAAAATTACAATCTTGCTGAATATACTGGTCAATCTAAAGGATGACCCACTGAACCGCTACAGATTAAAAAGGTTGGGAGTTAAGGGCCCTAGCTACCCAATCCTATTACACTACTTGCCTGCTTTGTTAGGCGACACATGGGCGATCACTAAGCATTAATCTGAATAGAGTATTACAAGGAGCTGTAGACCTTCAACCTGCTACGTTTATTACACCCAATTTGGTCCATTGTTATATCTACTTTTATCATCTTTTATTTACCCAGAGGAACCTCTTAGGCATGTCTTTCATCCTGTTTATATGTAAATTAGTACATAGGCTTAAACGTTAATGGCAGAATGTGTAAAAATGATGTTGGGATTTCAGTTCAGTAACTATTTATCTATATCCACTTTTATTATAGTTTGAGGCCTTAGAGTTCTGGTGGACCCTTAGCATACAGTTATAAGATGTCACGTAGTTGCAGAGCTTCTCCACTAGAGGGGAGTGAGGGGTACATATAAATAGATCAAGGGCAACATTTATGACTTCACTTACATTAAAGAAGGTTCAAGATCCCAGAAATATTCATCCATGAATATATAGAGTAGTTTTAACTTACCATGTACTCCAGATCAATTAGCAGTTCAAAGGCCCAAAAGTAGCCATTTCAGAATTTAATATTCCTCTATTATACATAATAAGCGTTTTGGAGCCCAAGAGTGGCTTCTAGCTCTATAAGAGGATTCTACATTATACTCAAAAAAGAAAAAAAGAGGTTTCCAATATATATATATATATATATATATATATATATATATATATATATATATATATATATATATATATATATATATATATATATATATATATATATATATATATATATATATATATACTATTATACATGCTGAATATGGCGCTTTCATTTATAGTTGATATGATTAAGTTGATATCTTTACTGGTTATGTCTACCTAAACTTTTGTTGTTATACTGTCAATGGTTTGTATCTACTTCATGTAGTTAAGCTGCAATATATGTCTATGAGTCACATATACATAGATTTTCTACAGTACCCTAATTGTACTTTCTACTTGAAAATATGTCTTCTTGTTGTTGTTTACAATTTAGATATGTATCTAATACTTACTATATTGTACGTTTATTTGACCTGATGTCATTGTGAACTGAAGTATTTTCCTTTTTTTTTTTTTCTTCCGCTGTACTCTTTATAAACCTTGATAAAAATTAAATTAAAAAAATAAAAAGAATATCGTCCAGATAAGGCGCCACTGCTATGCCCCACAGTCTGAGAACTGCCAGAAGAGACCCTAGAACCTTTGTGAAGATTCTGGGTGCTGTGGCCAACCCGAAGGGAAGAGCCACGAACTGATAATGTTTGTCCAGGAAGGCAAACCTTAGGAACTGATGATGATCCTTGTGAATAGGGATATGAAGGTATGCATCCTTCAAGTCCACGGTAGTCATATATTGACCCTCCTGGATCATTGGTAAGATTGTTCGTATAGTCTCCATCTTGAATGATGGAACTTTGAGAAACTTGTTTAGACACTTGAGATCTAAAATGGGTCTGAAAGTTCCCCCTTTTTTGGGAACCATGAAAAGATTTGAATAAAACCCCTGTTCCAGTTTTGGAATGGGACAAATTACTCCCATGGTAGAGAGGTCTTTTATATAGCATAAGAACGCCTCTCTTTTTATCTGGTTTACAGATAATCGTGAAAGATGAAATCTCCCTCTTGGGAGAAAATCCTTGAATTCCAGTTGATACCCGTGGGTCACGATTTCCAGTGCCCAAGGGTCCTGAAAGTCTCCTTGCCCAAGACTGGGCAAAGAAAGAAAGTCTGCCCCCTACTAGATCTGGTCTCGGATCGGGGGCCGCCCCTTCATGCTGTCTTTATAGCAACAGCGGGCTTCTTGGATTGTTTACCTTTATTCCAAGCCTGGTTGGGTCTCCAGACTGACTTGGATTGAGCAAAGTTCCCTTCCTGCTTTGTGGAGGAAGAGGAAGCAGAGGGTACTCCTTTAAAGTTTCGAAAAGAACGAAAATTATTTTGTTTACCCCTCATCTTAACAGACTTATCCTGAGGTAGGGCATGGCCTTTACCTCCAGTAATGTCAGAAATTATTTCCTTCAATTCAGGCCCGAATAGGGTCTTACCTTTAAAAGGAATAGCTAAAAGCTTAGATTTTGATGACACATCAGCAGACCAAGGTTTGAGCCATAATGCCCTACGCGCTAAAATGGCAAATCCTGCATTTTTCGCCGCTAGTTTAGCAATTTGAAAAGCGGCATCAGTAATAAAAGAATTAGCTAGCTTGAGAGCCTTAATTCTATCCAAAATGTCATCTAATGGATTCTCAACCTTCAGAGACTCTTCTAGAGCCTCAAACCAAAAAGCTGCTGCAGTAGTAACTGGAACAATGCAAGCCGTAGGTTGTAAAAGAAAACCCTGATTAATAAATAATTTCTTTAGAAGACCCTCTAACTTTTTATCCATAGGGTCTTTGAAAGCACAACTGTCCTGAATAGGTATAGTTGTACGCTTAGCCAGGGTAGAAATAGCTCCCTCCACCTTAGGGACCGTTTGCCAAGAATGGTGTCTGATATGGGAAACATTTTCTTAAAATTAGGAGAGGGAGAGAACGGTATACCTGGTCTATCCCATTCCTTTTTTACAATTTCCGAAATTCTTTTAGGAACTGGAAAAACATCAGTGTAAGTAGGCACCTCTAGATATTTGTCCATCTTACACAATTTCTCTGGTGGTATCACAATAGTATCACAATCATCCAGAGTCGCTAAAACCTCCCGAAGTAACATGCGGAGGTGTTCAAGCTTAAATCACGTCCGAATCTGTCTGAGATAACACATTTCCTGAGTCTGAAAGTTCTCCCTCAGACAGCAATTCCCTGACCCCCTACTCAGAGCACTGTGAGGGTACATTGGAAATAGCTAATAAAGCATCAGAGGATTCAGTATTCACATTAATACCTGACCTACTGCGTTTACCCTGCAACACTGCTGTAATTTAGATAATACCTCTGTAAGGGTAGTTGGCATAACTGCAGCCATCTCCTGCAGAGTAAAAGAATTAGATGCACTAGAGGTACTTGGCGTCGCTTGTGTGGGCGTTAAAGGTTGTGACACTTGGGGAGAATTAGATGGCATATCCTGATTCTCTTCAGACTGAGAATCATCCTTAGGCACACTTTCATTACCTAAAATATGCTTTTTACAATGTAAGGCCCTTTTAGTACAAGAGGTACACAATGTAAGAGGGGGTTCCACAATGGCTTTCAAACACATAGAGCAATGAGTTTCCTCAATGTCAGACATGTTGAACAGACTAGTAATAACCACAGTAGTCGTTAAACACTTTATTTATTGATTTAAACATTTTTTAGAAAAACGTGTACTGCACCTTTAAGAGATAAAAAAGCGCACAATTTTTTCAAACTGCCTAAAAAACGTTAAAAACGCTATCTAATTAGGTACACATACACAGTAGTGGCAAAAATTATTGCACCCTGAGGCAAAAGGGCAAATTTAAACACTAAGCGTTCTTTATAACAAAAAATGTATTAGATTTCAAAAAAACGACCCCTGCACCTCACCACAGCTCTGCTGTGTCGCCTACTTGCCCCCAGGGAACCGCAAAAGACTTGCTAACAATCCGGTTAACAGGACATCAGTGTACACCCATCCGGAGCTAATGCCTGCTGCCTTCGCAGCCAGATGAACTGCGCGTCTGAGCATGCGAAAATAGGCCCCGTCCATCATGGACGATGTTTACCTCAGACTATACAACCGCATGGGAAGCGGTTCAGCCAAAAGCCATGTGGTCCCCAAACATAATCATACAAAAAACAGCTTATGGAAACATTTGTTATTTCTTTTACTAATAAAAACTCAAACCGTTAAGCTGCCTCTCCCAGTGTCTCTGTTATTGCACCTGATATATGCTGCAATATGAATAAAGCCCAGTATCATGTCAAATACATACAGGTTACCAGTAATACCCTCTGTTTCTATGTCTACTGCTTACCCCTTCCCTAGTAGGGAAATAAATGTCAGCCAGTTCTGATACACCAAGTCTCCTCAGAAATAAAGGACTGAACATACCTCAATGCTGCTTGTAGCACGACACCGTTCTCCACGCTGAAGATCTCTCTTATACTACCTTCAGAAGTTCTGTGGGAACCAACACGGATCTTAGTTACAGCTGCTAAGATCATCCACCTCAGGGCAGAAATATTATTCCATATCCCCCTGAGGAAAATAGTACACACCGGTACCATTTAAAATAAAAAACTTCTTGATTGAAGAAACAAAAACTAACACCTCACTTTACCTCTTCCTAGTATAACACAGGCAAAGAGAATGATTGGGGGTGGAGGGGAAGGGAGGAGCTATATATACAGCTCTGCTGTGGTGCTCTTTGCCACTTCCTGTTAGCAGGAGGATAATATCCCACAAGTAAGGATGAAATGCGTGGACTCGTCGTATCTTGTAGAAGAAAGGATATCCAGCAGTATAACAGTTCAGGGGTAAACCAATAGAATGGTTAGGCTGGCAGAGTTCATCAACAGTTAAGCAGTCCAGTAATTTAGGGGTTAAGGCAAGCAGAGTAGTCAAACAGGCAGAGTTCAGCAACAGTGAATCAATACAGCAATTCAGCATACAGATATACAGCACCCAGGAGCACAAGAAGTAACACCTATACTTGAAACCTGAAAGAAAAAACAAAATTTATGCTTACCTGATAAATTTATCTCTCTTGTGGTGTATCCAGTCCATGGATTCATCCATTACTTGTGGGATATTCTCCTTCCCAACAGGAAGCTGCAATAGGATCACCCACAGCAGAGCTGTCTATATAGCTTCTCCCCTAACTGCCACCTCCCAGTCATTCGACCGAAGACAAGCAAGAGAAAGGAGAAACTATAGGGTGCAGTGGTGACTGTAGTTTAAAAATTAAAAAACACCTGCCTTAAAATGACAGGGCGGGCCGTGGACTGGATACACCACAAGAGAAATAAATTTATCAGGTAAGCATAAATTTTGTTTTCTCTTGTAAGGTGTATCCAGTCCACGGATTCATCCATTACTTGTGGGATACCAATACCAAAGCTATAGGACACGGATGAAGGGAGGGACAAGGCAGGCACTTAAACGGAAGGCACCACTGCCTGTAAGACCTTTCTCCCAAAAATAGCCTCCGAAGAAGCAAAAGTATCAAATTTGTAGAATTTAGAAAAAGTATGAAGCGAAGACCAAGTCGCCGCCTTAGAAATCTGTTCAACAGAAGCCTCATTTTTAAAGGCCCATGTGGAAGCCACCGCTCTAGTGGAATGAGCTGTAATTCTTACAGAAGGCTGCTGGCCAGCAGTCTCATAAGCTAAGCGGATTATACTTCTTAACCAAAAAGAAAGAGAAGTTGCTGAAGCCTTTTGGCCTTTCCTCTGTCCAGAGTAGACAACAAACAATGCAGATGTTTGACGAAAATCTTTAGTAGCTTGTAAATAAAACTTTAAAGCACGAACCACGTCAAGATTGTGTAATAGATGTTCCTTCTTTGAAGAAGGATTAGGACACAGTGACGGAACAACAATCTCTTGATTGATATTCTTATTGGATAACACCTTAAGAAGAAACCCAGGTTTGGTACGCAAAACTACCTTATCTGCATGGAAGATCAGATAAGGGGAATAACACTGCAAGGCAGATAACTCTGAAACTCTTCGAGCCGAAGAGATAGCTACCAAGAACAGAACTTTCCAAGATAAAAGCTTGATATCTATGGAATGCAGAGGTTCAAACGGAACCCCTTGAAGAACTTTAAGAACTAAATTTAAACTCCATGGCGGAGCAACAGGTTTAAACACAGGCTTGATTCTAACTAAAGCCTGACAAAACGCCTGAACGTCTGGAACATCCGCCAGACGCTTGTGCAAAAGAATAGACAGAGCAGAAATCTGTCCCTTTAAGGAACTAGCTGACAATCCCTTCTCCAATCCTTCTTGGAGAAAAGACAATATCCTGGGAATCCTGACTTTACTCCATGAGTAACCCTTGGATTCACACCAATGAAGATATTTACACCATATCTTATGATAGATTTTTCTGGTGACAGGCTTTCGAACCTGAATTAAGGTATCAATGACCGACTCGGAAAAACCAAGTTTTGACAAAATCAAGCGTTCAATCTCCAAGCAGTCAGACGCAGAGAAATTAGATTTGGATGTTTGAAGGGACCTTGAAGTAGAAGGTCCTGCCTCAGCGGCAGAGTCCAAGGTGGAAAGAATGACATGTCCACCAGATCTGTGTACCAAGTCCTGTGTAGCCACGCAGGAGCTATCAAAATCACAGAAGCTCTCTCCTGCTTGATCTTGGCAATCAGACGAGGGAGCAGAGGAAACGGTGGAAACACATAAGCCAGGTTGAAAGACCAAGGCGCTGCTAGAGCATCTATCAGCGCTGCCTTGGGAACCCTGGACCTGAACCGGTAACAAGGAAGCTTGGCGTTCTGACGAGACGCCATGAGATCCAGTTCTGGTTTGCCCCAAAGTTGAATCAACTGTGCAAACACCTCCAGATGGAGTTCCCACTCCCCCGGATGAAAAGTCTGTCGACTTAGAAAATCCGCCTCCCAGTTCTCTACTCCTGGGATATGGATAGCTGATAGATGGCAAGAGTGAACCTCTGCTCATAGAATTATTTTTGAAACCTCCAACATTGCTAGGGAACTGCTTGTCCCCCCTTGATAGTTGATGTAAGCTACAGTCGTGATGTTGTCCGACTGAAATCTGATGAACCTGACCGCAGCTAGCTGAGGCCAAGCCTGAAGAGCATTGAATATCGCTCTTAGTTCCAGAATGTTTATCGGAAGGAGTGTCTCCTCCTGAGTCCACAAGCCCTGAGCCTTCAGAGAGTTCCAGACTGCACCCCAGCCCAGAAGGCTGGCATCTGTCGTTACTATTGTCCAATCTGGCCTGCGGAAGGTCATACCCTTGGACAGATGGACCCGAGATAACCACCAGAGAAAAGAATCCCTGGTCTCTTGATCCAGATTTAGTAGAGGGGACAAATCTGTGTAATCCCCATTCCACTGACTGAGCATGCAGAGTTGCAGCGGTCTGAGATGTAGGCGGGCAAACGGCACTATGTACATTGCCGCTACCATTAAGCCAATTACTTCCATACACTGAGCCACTGAAGGGCGAGAAGTAGAATAAAGAACACGGCAGGAATTTACAAGTTTTGACAACCTGGCCTCTGTCAGGTAAATCTTCATTTCTATAGAATCTATCAGAGTTCCTAGGAAGGAAACTCTTGTGAGAGGGGATAGAGAACTTTTTTCTTCGTTCACTTTCCACCCATGCGACTTCAGAAATGCCAGAACAATGTCCGTGTGAGACCTGGCAACTTGAAAAGTCGACGCCTGTATCAGAATGTTGTCTGAGTAAGGGGCTACTGCTATAGCCCGCGGCCTTAGGACCGCTAGAAGGGACCCTAGAACCTTTGTAAAGATTCTTGGTGTCGTGGCCAACCCGAAGGGAAGAGCCACAAACTGATAGTGCCTGTATTGACCCTCTTGGATCATAGGAAGGATGGTTCGAATAGTCTCCATCTTGAAGGATGGGACTCTGAGAAATTTGTTTAAGAGATGTAAAATTGGTCTGAATGTTCCCTCTTTCTTGGGAACAACAAACAGATTTGAATAAAAGCCCTGTCCCTGTTCCTCCTGCGGAACTGGGTGGATCACTCCCATAACTAGGAGGTCTTGAACACAATGTAAGAATGCTTCTCTCTTTATCTGGTTTGCAGATAAAAGTGAGAGATGAAATCTCCCTTTTGGGGGAGAGGTTTTGAATTCCAGAAGATAACCCATGGACACAATTTCCAATGCCCAGGGATCCTGGACATCTCTTGCCCAAGCCTGGGCGAAGAGAGAGAGTCTGCCCCCTACTAGATCCGTTTCCGGATCGGGGGCTGCTCCTTCATACTGTCTTAGAGGCAGCAGGCTTCTTGGCCAGTTTCCCCTTGTTCCAAGCCTGGTTAGGTCTCCAGACCGGCTTAGACTGGGCAAAAGTTCCCTCTTGCTTTGTGTTAGAGGAAGTTGAAGCTGCGCCACTCTTGAAGTTTCGAAAGGGCCGAAAACTAGACTGTTTGGTCCTTAATTTGTTGGACCTTTCTTGAGGAAGGGCGTGACCTTTTCCTCCAGTGATGTAAGAAATGATCTCCTTCAGTCCAGGCCCGAATAGGATCTGTCCTTTGAAGGGAATGTTGAGAAGTTTAGACTTTGAAGTCACGTCAGCTGACCAGGATTTAAGCCATAGCGCCCTACGCGCCTGAATAGCAAAACCTGAATTTTTAGCCGTTAGCTTGGTTAAATGAACAACGGCGTCAGAAACAAATGAATTGGCTAGCTTAAGGGCCCTAAGCTTGTCAATAATATCTTCCAACGGGGTTTCAACCTGTAGAGCCTCCTCTAGGGACTCAAACCAGAAAGCCACGGCAGCAGTGACTGGGGCAATGCATGCAAGAGGCTGGAGAATAAAACCTTGTTGAATAAAACTTTTCTTAAGGTAACCCTCTAATTTTTTATCCATTGGATCTAGAAAAGCACAACTGTCCTCGACAGGGATAGTGGTACACTTAGCTAGAGTAGAAACTGCTCCCTCTACCTTAGGGACCGTCTGCCATAAGTCCCGTGTAGCGGCGTCTATAGGAAACATCTTTTTAAAAACAGGAGGGGGAGAGAATGGTACACCTGGTCTATCCCATTCCTTAGTAATAATTTCAGAAAACCTTTTAGGGATTGGAAAAACATCAGTATAAGTAGGTACTGCATAGTATTTATCCAATCTACATAATTTCTCTGGGACTACAATAGTGTCACAGTCGTCCAGAGTTGCAAAACCTCCCTGAGCAATACGCGGAGGTGTTCAAGCTTAAATTTAAATGTAGACATATCAGAATCAGATTGAAGTATCTTCCCTGAATCAGAAAAATCACCCACAGATTGAAGCTCCCCTGCTTCAGCTTCATTATATTGTGAGGGTGTATCAGAGATAGCTACTAAAGTATCAGAGAGCTCTGTATTTATTCTAGTCCCAGAGCTGTCTCGCTTTCCTTGCAATCCTGGCAGTTTAGATAATACCTCTGTAAGGGTATGATTCATAACTGCCGCCATGTCTTGCAAGGTATACGCAATGGGCGCGCTAGATGTACTTGGTGTCCCCTGAGCGGGATTTATAGGATCTGACACGTGGGGAGAGTTAGATGGCATAACTTCCTCCTTGTCAATTTCTTCTGGTGATACATTTTTTAAAGCCAGAATATGGTCTTTGTAATCTATAGTAAAATCAGTGCATTTGGTACACATTCTAAGAGGGGGTTCCACAATGGCTTCTAAACATAATGAACAATGAGTTTCCTCTATGTCACACATGTTTAAACAGACTAGTAATGAGACCAGTAAGCTTGGAAAACACTTTAATAACTGTGAACAAGCAAAAAATAAAAACGTACTGTGCCTTTAAGAGTAAAAAACAATCACAGAAACTGCTAAAACAGTGAAAAAAGCAGTAAATCTTACGAAATTTTTACAGTGTGTATAATAGGCTGAAAGAGCATTGCACCCACTTGCAAATGGATGATTAACCCCTTAGTTTCAAAACCGGATCAAAAAAACTATATAAACGTTTTTAAACAGTCACAACAAACTGCCACAGCTCTACTGTGGCCCTACCTGCCCATACAACGACTTTGGAAGGCACAAAAAACCCTTAGAGAGGTCCTATATGTTCAGGGGACTCCTTCAGGGAAGCTGGATGTCTCAAGCTGCAAAAACTAATGGAAAATAGGCCCCTCCCAACCTGTACTCACAGTGAGAGGGCCTTAAAAAAATATCCCTAGGAAAAATCTAGTCAGCCATGTGGAAAAACTGGGCCCCAGAATAAAGTTTTATCACCAATATGAAATAAACGTTTATACACCTCAAGCAAATGTTATATCTATTCAGTAATGTGAGTAAATAATAAAAATATTACCCTTTACAGCAAGCATGATACCAGTCGTTATTAAATCACTGTAATCAGGCTTACCTTAAATAAATCCGGTACTGTCAGCATTTTCTAGCTTATCATTTCTCTAGAAAAATTTAAAACTGCACATACCTCAGAGCAGGAGACCCTGCACGCTATTCCCCCAGCTGAAGTTACCCATCTCTTCAGTTATGTGTGAGAACAGCAATGGATCTTAGTTACAACCTGTTAAGATCATCAAAGACCACAGGCAGACTCTTCTTCAACTTTCTGCCTGAGGCTAAAATAGTACAACTCCGGTACCATTTGAAAATAATAAACTTTTGATTGAAGATAAACTATCTTAATGCACCACATCTCTCTAGCTGCTTCCCTTGTCGAGAGCTGCAAGAGAATGACTGGGAGGTGGCAGTTAGGGGAGGAGCTATATAGACAGCTCTGATGTGGGTGATCCTCTTGCAGCTTCCTGTTGGGAAGGAGAATATCCCACAAGTAATGGATGAATCTGTGGAATGGATACACCTTACAAGAGAAATCAGCACTTGCATGCTGAGACTACAAGGAGAAAGATCATCCGGTAAAGACGCAATACCTAAAGGGGACGCCACCCGCTCCGATTACCTTGCCAGTTGCAAAGATCTTTTACAGGATTGAATATACTGACAAGAAGTCCGTAAGTTTACCTTCAAGCGAATATAAACCTGCTGAATAAGACCAGCATCATCTACACAGGGATTGAAGCAATCCTGTGTGGTCAAATGGAGGATTAATAAAAGTCACTCCACCGGAACTATCCATCTATGAGAAGGAATTCAGCAAAACAGTGCACTGTTTACACAAAGAAAGAGAAGGAAGAAATAACAGCCAAAAATATGTATGTAATTAAGATCTTAACACCACAAATCAGCTACTACAGACACACTGTGTTAAAACAAAGAACTTCCTATATACTGAACTATACCTTAAAAACTTAAGCTACAGATTCACCGGAAAAAAACGCTATTTTGAATATGTGCCAGGAGAATTACATTTAAAATAGTCTATTAAGAAGGAACACTTCTATCTACTAATAAGAGGGTATTGCACTACCCATTAGAAAAATAAGAGCATTGAAATACAGAACGAAAATGGCATATCTGTCAAATATTGTGAAATATGTATGTACATTGTATCACATTCACTATTCATTCTATCAAGTGGAAAGGATAAGCCAAGTATCAGAATTATTTGTATCCGATCTGTATCTTAGTGTACCATAATCAAATAGACACAGGTGTCACTATAGTATTTTAGAATTAGAAACAAGATACGTTTTTATTGATATTTTTATTGATGTTTTTACCAATGTTTTTTATTTGATGTTCTAACGAATGATTTTTAAGAAAAGTCAAGCAAAATAAATTCTTTATTTAAACAATTTGAGTTTTAAAGGTTCATAAACGTTCAAGGAGAATTAAGGGGAAATGAGAAAACATTAGATTGAAAATACAGATGTACATCCACACATATTCACATATACATATATATGCACATACATCTTTATATATATATATATATATATATATATATATATATATATATATATATATATATATCTACTGGCACCACTGGAATCAGCATTTTTTGCGCCATCTTATTTTTGTATTTAGATCATAGCCAAGGAACTGGATCTGAACTTGCTTAAATTCACATTTCTCCAGTTTGGCTACCAGGGAATTGTCTCTGAGGCAAAGAAGTACCTGTCTCACATGTTCATCCTCAAGGGTGGAGGAGAAAATAAGGATGTCATTGTGCCACAGTTCTATTACTCTGGCGGAGATCCAAGAGTGAGTACTCTGCAGTAGCAGCGCGGCCAGAGGTCCCGAATACAGAAGATAATGCAGAAGTGAAGGCATCAGCATCGTTCAGGAGTTGAGAGCTCTGTTCCAGAAGAGGAGAGACCCAGGCTAGGGCCTTGTCTTTCAGTAAGGAAATAATAAAAGTGACCTTTGACTGATGACACTGGAAGGTGCGGGGGTCATTGTGAAAGTGCAGCCAGCACTGGTTCAGGAAAGCCTAACAGTTGGTAGTACCATCATACTTGTCAGGCAATGGTATCCGGGGTATACTTCCAGAAGCAGGGGAAGGAGCTGCGGCACTAGCAGCAGGTACTGGCTGTGTACCAACAGTAGCAGTGTTCTTTTCAGCAACCAGTGAGGAGAGAAAAGTGGTTATAGCCTGTAGTTTTGAATCCACACTCTGCAATTGTGCGGTATGATGAGTAACTGCATTTGCTACCTTAATTTGGGTCCATGGCCCAAGTATAATGTAATGCTCATGGAATATTCCACTATCAGACGAAACTTGGCCAGTAGTCTTCTTATCCCGGTGTCAAGTGGAAGGATAAGGAAATATCCCAGAGCAGAGAGAGAGTTTGTAAAATGAGGTAAGCAGTACTCACAGCAGGCAGGGCAGTACTCAGCAGAAACAGGAAGGTAATCCAGCAGTATGTCAGTTCAGGGGTAAACAAATAGAAGGACCGGGAACAGGCAGGAGTCAGCAACAAAAGGATATCCAGCAGTATAACAGTTCAGGGGTAAACCAATAGAATAGTCAGGCTGGCAGAGTTCATCAACAATTAAGCAATCCAGCAATGCCGAGGTTAAGGCAAGCAGAGTAGTCAAACAGGCAGAGTTCATCAACAGTAAAGCAGTCCAGCAATTCGGGGTTAAGGCAAGCAGAGTAGTGAAACAGGCAGAGTTCAGCAACAGTGAATCAATACAGTAATTCAGCATATAGATATACAGCACCCAGGAGCACAAAAAGTAACACCTATACTTGGACACATGTGAGAGATTGAGGCCTTTACATAGGGAAGACAGGGCGGGCGGTAATGATGTCATCACGTGCTGCACCGTGCCTGTGTCCATGGCAACGACCACAGCAGAGCAGAGGAGCAGCGTGACAACAGATGAGTTTAATTACAAATTATAGGAGCATCACAAACTTGGAATGCAATTATTTCTTACAATTTTGAGAAGGTGCCAATAATTTTGTCCAGTCCATTTTTGGAGTTTTGCGGGGAATGTGTCAGATTTGGCTTTTTTCCCCCACTTTTTTGTGTCAAACCAATACAAACAAAAGAAATAAACATGAAAATGCCTAAATATTTGTAATTGCAACAATTTTCTGGGTGAAGTGGTGCATTATTATCTGACAGAAATGCAGGGGTGCCAATATTTTTGGCCATGACTGTAGATGCAAAGGGGGTATCAGAAAGGTGAAAGCTAAAAGAGTTCTCTTTATTAAGCATCATCACAACACCTGTACACTTCACTCGCAACCCACCAAATATTCTGTTGATGCTACTCTCTCTTCTACTACCACTGCCGGGGAGTGCTAGCGCTATTTTGAAATATATTTCTTTCTGCAGGGGAGGGGTAAAGCTATTTTGAAATATATTTCTGTCTGCAGGGGAGGGGTGAACCTATTTTGAAATATATTTCTTTCTGCAGGGGGAGGGGGCTGGAGCTATTTTGAAATATATTTCTTTATGCAGGGGAGGGGTGAAGTTATTTTGAAATATAGTTCTTTCTGCAGGATAGGGCTGGAGCTATATTGAAATATATTTATTTATGCAGGGGGAAGGTGAAGCTATTTTGAAATATATTTCTTTCTGCATGAGAGGGCTGGAGCTATTTTGAAAAATATTGCTTTCTGCGGGAGAGGGGGGGAGCTACATGAGAACATGAGAATGCCTAAACATTTGTAGTTGCAACAATTTTCTGGGCGAAGTGGTGCATTATCTGACAGAAATGCAGGGGTGCCAATATTTTTGGCCATGACTGTAGATGCAAAGGGGGTATCAGAAAGGTGAAAGCTAAAAGAGTTTTTTTTTATTAAGAATCATCACAACACCTGTACACTTCACTCACAACCCACCAAATATTCTGTTGATACTACTCTCTCTTCCACTACCACTGCCAGGGAAGACTAGCGCTATTTTGAAATATATTTCTTTCTGCAGGGGAGGGCTGGAGCTATTTTGAAATATATTTATTTCTGTAGGGGAGGGCTGGAGCTATTTTGAAATATATTTCTTTCTGTAGGGGAGGGCTGGAGCTATTTTGAAATATATTTCTTTCTGTAGGGGAGGGCTGGAGCTATTTTGAAATATGTTTCTTTCTGCAGGGGAGGGCTGGAGCTATTTTGAAATATATTTCTTTCTGCAGGGGAGGGCTGGAGCTATTTTGAAATATATTTCTTTCTGCAGGGGAGGGCTGGAGCTATTTTGAAATATATTTCTTTCTGCAGGGGAGGGCTGGAGCTATTTTGAAATATTTTTATTTTTGCAGGGGAGAGATGAAGCTATTTTGAAATATATTTCTTTCTGCAGGGGAGAGGTGAAGCTATTTTGAAATATATTTCTTTCTGCAGGGGAGGGCTGGAGCTATTTTGAAATATATTACTTTCTGCAGGGGAGGGCTGGAGCTATTTTGAAATATTTTAATTTGCAGGGGAGATGAAGCTATTTTGAAATATATTTCTTTCTGCAATAAAAAATAAAATTAGGAACAATAGAGGACTACGCTGGTTGCAAAGATACACATCTGGTATATGTGTGTTTAGAAGTCATGGGTTATTTTATTTTATTTTTGTTTGAAGAAAAGAATGAAAACCATTTTTCTCAACCTCCTGGTTCTAAAAGGATTTAATATACATACATTAGATGTTTATATGTCCCTAGAGGGAAAAAAGGCAATGCCATTCCGTAATGTATTTTTAATTTAAAAAAAAATGAAAATGGGGCGGAGCCAAGCCACGAATGGAGATGGCTGCTTGCTGAAAAAGCTCCGTTGTCCCTGTTGTTCTTACAATAAAACAAATGCACTAATTAGCACTTATTACCCTATATCTAGCACTTGCTGCTACACCCAACAGATCCCTCTGACAGAGAAACTTTTTTTTCGCCTGCAGGCCGGGAGAGCCGGTGTTCTATTACCCACGCACCCGATCGCGGCCTAAAGATCCTTCCCAGAAGAGTGGGGAACAGCACTTACAGGCTCGGATGTTGGCGGTCTGTCATCCCCTCTTACCATCTCACCGCTGCTGCTGACCCGCATAAAGCCGCTCAGAGATCATAGACTCGGCTAAGAGTCCCGCGGCTGGAGGTAAAAGTCGCGACGGCGACACAGTCAGACATCCACTATAGAGAGAGGGCAGCGGAGTATCGAAGAGGCCCTCCGAGGATCACGACTACTAGATAACCCCGGTCATTGTGAGTACCCGTGACGGAGGGGGCAGAAGGTAATAGCCTTAAAATACAGACCGGCAAGGGAGATCCAAGCTCTGGCAGCAGGGGGACCCTTTTAGAACCCATCCCCACATAAGGTAGCAGCCTGGGCCCTCGGACACGCTGATAGAGTGGTGGGGCACGCTGAATCACCCTTCCCTGACTAATGATTGGGCTGACAGAGGGAATAACTTTCTGAGGTTAGCAGCGATCGGAGCCCCTGTTGAAAGCTCACACAGATTCCTCAGATTAAGGCCGCACTAGGCCTGGAGCCTGTACCTAATATAGCATATACCACCTGTGGCTCACAGCGCCAGAAGTTCCAGTGAGTGGCAGACAGAAGCCATAAGCCTTACCTGGGAGAGTAACCCAGTGCTCCTGAGGGGGCCTATAATTAACTAAATAAAATAGTTACATATCCCCCACAGACTTTTCTATTATACCGGAAGCCCTCTAACACAATTTCAAAGTTACTGTCTGGTTCTACACCTGCCCTAGATATCAGAAAACATACAGCTTTATTAGGCACATTGCAGCTTCTACCGCAGTATACAGAACCTACAATTGATAGCAGCTACAGGAGCTGCCACTGAGCTAAAGTGATGACCAGTAAAAGAAATTCTAAACCTGCTAAAAGCACCCAGTCTTCCATGATGGAGAACTATTTAATTGCTGCAGACCCGGCTACCTCAGCCACTAGGCCTGATTCACATACTATAGCGGCCACAGCACAAGTCCATTGCTCTGAGCCTGTTACTGGACAGCAAAATTTTGTAACAAAAGAGGATATCAGACATCTCTCCTCAAAGGATGATATAAAGGAGGCTATGAAAGACTTTAAGTCCATGTTCGGTGAGCTGAAGAAAGAAATAGCAGCAGTTGATCACAGAGTCATTCAAATTGAAGAGAAACATGAAACTCTCAACTCAGACCTCCAGCTCCAGGCCAGCTATATTCAGGCTCAGGAAAGCACAGTACTCACGCTAATGGACCGTATAGAGGACTTAGAAAATAGAAGCCGCAGAAATAACTTGAGATTGAGGGGAGTCCCGGAAACGGTTGAACCCCCAACCATTCAGGCCTATATACAAGACTTTGTCAAACACCTTAGGAATACGGAGGCAGGCCCGGAAATCCAGATAGAGAGGGCACACAGGGCCTTGCGCCCTAAACCACCACACAGGGCCCCTCCCAGGGACATAATATTAAAATTACTATCTTTCAAGGACAAAGAAGACATTCTTCGGATGGCCAGAGCAAAGCAGCTAATAGAATTTAGGGGGTCTGAAATACAGGTATACTCCGATTTATGTCCAGCCACCCTACAGAAAAGAAGGGACCTCCGATTTATCACTTCCAAGCTGAAGGACAAAAATATCCCCTATAGATGGGGTTTCCCTACTTGTATCATTGTGTCAAGGAACAACACGACACATGTTTTCAGAAACATAGAGGATCTGCCTTCATTTAATCATGCCTTAGGGCTCCACATACAACCGCCACAGAGGAGGCCGGGGGCCCCAGCGGACCAAGCTGATGAGGCACATGAGGAGATCCAACATCTTCATGGCTGATTCAAGATCTCTTGATGTGAAATTCCTTACTTGGACTTGAAGTCAGGTTTGATCTCAAATTTCCACTATTGTGTCCCATTAGGGATAGATCTGGACACTGACAAGAGTCTATTCCTTTTAGGCTTGGACAATTACTTTGTTTAAGCATATTTGTTTCATATAAGTTATTTTATAGTTAAAGGTTAATCTTATTGGGATTGTAGCACATGGCACCAACGAGGACTCATTTTAAAGCGAGGTGGGGGGATGTCATAGATACACCACAGACCAGGTTACATTTTGCTGATAGGCGATAAGGGTATATTGTCTGAGCCATTGGGGATTATAGCAGAGTATACAAGCCCATATACAACCATAGACCCCTGCCCCCCAAATATAGATATATAGAAACATGAGATTATGTGATTGGGTCACAACAAAGTGTGGAAGTTAAATTCCACAAGAGTCCAGGGTTCCTCACTATATTTTATTTTGTGCTAGTTTTCTTTCTTTATTATTATTATAGCCTAGTTTAGAAAAATGGGTATAGAAGAACTGATTAAGGCATAACCTGCAGAATGTATTTGTTTAATGTTTAATGTTTAAAAGTCCATAGGTATAGTAAGAACACAGGGAACACTTTCCCTAATTGGTAAGTTTATTTACTTAGATTACACTCGAATCTTAGATCGAGTAAGAATTGTGCTTTACATGCTCAAAGATTGTAAATTGCTGTTTGTATAATTGCAATAGTTTGATTCCATTTAGCGATATTATATTGTACTTTCAGGCAATTCCCTTCTTCGACTCTTCTCTTTTCCTTTCTCACCCTCCTTTCCTTCTTCAGCCTTCTTAGCTTCTCTCTACTCTCTCCCCCCCTTTTTTATTTCCCTCTTGCTCTTTTCCTATCCCTCATTTGTCTTCTCCCACCTCTCCCTCCTCCTCCCCTCCCCCCCCCCCTTTTTTTTTTTTTTTTTTTTTTTTTCCTCAGGTAACATGGCACGCCTATGGCCTGCGGCTGAGCACCAGCCCACTGAGTTGATTTCTATCAACGTTAAAGGTATTAATAGCCCAGGTAAGCGCTCCATAGTGTTAAGGGACTTACATAGAATGGGGGGGGATGTCATCTTCTTACAGGAGACCCATTTTTCTGCTGCTCATGAGCCTAAATGGTTTAGCCATCACTATCCCATAGCCTATTTTGCGTCAGGTCCTAAGAAGCAAAACGGGGTGGGTATCCTAATTAATTCAAAAACCCCCTTTCAGCTCCATGAGTCATATCACGACCCTGAGGGCAGGTACATCATCCTCACAGGGTTACTATGTGGCACACTTGTCACACTCGCCAATATTTACTGCCCCAATCAAGCTCAACACCTTTTTCTCCAGAAAATAACACACAAAGTATTGGAAGTGCAGCGTGGCATTTTGTTTATGGGAGGTGACCTAAATGCATCTTTAAACCCAGCATTAGACACCTCGAACGGACTCTCCAGTGTCCCCCACAGGAACCTTAAACGTGTGATCTCCTCATTGAGAGAATTAGCATTACATGACATCTGGCGTGTACACCACCCCACCACAAAGGATTTTACATTCTATTCCCACCCACACAGGAAGTATTCTAGAATAGACTACCTACTCACAGACTCAGCAGGCCTTACCATAACAACAAGCAGTAATATACACAGTATCACATGGTCCGATCATGCGCCAGTCAGTTGTACCATCATGTGGCCGGATGTGCCAGTCACTCCCTACATTTGGAGGCTGGATGACACATTATTGGAAGATAAGGTCTTTAGGCTGGAGATCGAAAGGGCTTTAGCAGAGTACTTCCGTATACATGCAGATACTGAGTCTCAGGATACAGCTATCTGGGAAGCCCATAAATGTACAATTAGAGGTCTCTTGATTAAGCAAAGGGCTAAGCTGACGAAGCAGAGAAAAACTCAGTATCAAGCCCTGTTGTCCAGGGTTGAAATCAATGAGCGTGAGCACAAGCTACACCCCGCAGATGAGAAACTTGGGAGAGAGTTGGATTGCGCTAGGTCAGCCTTACTTGAGTTCCTCCAGGAGGACTACCAAAAAAAGGCGCTGTTCTTAAAACAGCGTTACTTTGAACAAGGAGACAAAGCCGGGAGGTTGCTGGCTAGAGCAATCTCACGCAACCGAACAAAACATTATGTTCACCGATTGGTGAACGGGGAGGGGATTCCCAAGGAGGATGGGAAATCAATAGCAGAATCTTTTAGTGAATATTATAGGTCTCTCTATAATATTCAACCACGGGCGGAGGAGGTTGAGATGATCCTTCCTCCATCCGAAAGGGCGCAGAGGATAAAACAATATCTGCTGAACGCAGATTTACCTAAACTAACTGAGCAGGATTCGGAGGCCCTTGAGTCCCCAATCACACTAGTAGAAATCAAACAGGCCATAAAGGACCTTACCGTAGGTAAAAGTCCGGGGCCGGACGGCTATGGAACCAAGTACTACAAACTCTTTGCCGATATTCTGGCCCCAGAGATGCAGAAACTGTTTAATACCTTGTCAGAGACCCCCCTGTTGCCCCATACCATGTTGGAGGCACACATAGTGGTGATCCCCAAGCCAGGGAAAGCAGAGGACAGACCGGAAAACTACCGTCCTATATCCCTCCTAAATTCAGACGTTAAGATTCTGGCCAGAGTCATCGCCAACCGTCTAAACAAATTCCTCCCACAGCTAATTTCTACTGACCAGGTGGGATTTATTCCTGGACGGGAGGCTAGGGATAACACCCTAAGAGTTATACAGTTAATTTCGTATGCCCATAATAATAAGATCCCAATGGCGGTTGTATCAACCGACGCTGAAAAAGCGTTTGACCGGATTGACTGGTCATTCATGCAACAAACATTGGATAAGTTTGGCTTTGGGCCCAAATTTATCAATAGAATTATGTCACTGTACTCTGCACCGAACGCGAAAGTTAGGGTGAATAGAACTCTGTCTAGCACCTTCCCGATTAAAAACGGGACAAGACAAGGCTGCCCCCTTTCCCCCCTCCTATTTGCCCTTACGATAGAAGTACTGGCCAGTAAAATCAGGGCACATCCACAAATCAAGGGATTGTCTATTGGAGGCTCAGAACATAAACTCGCGATGTACGCGGACGATATATTCTTGACGATCACCGATCCCGGCCGATCTCTACCGATCGCCCTGGATGAACTCACAAAGTTCGGCAATGTGTCGAATTTCTTGCTTAACCCCTCCAAATCTGAGATATTAAACATCTCTGTCCCTCATGAGGAGTTTGAGGCCCTGAGTCGGGATTGTCCGATAAAAATAGCACACCATACCTTAAAATACTTAGGTATCTCAATTACAGCGAATATAAAAGACATAACAGAGATCAATTATAAGCGTATCAGGGACGAGGTCCTGCGGGATCTGGCAAATTGGAAGAATAAAACCATCTCTTGGTTGGGTCGGGTGGGGGTGGTTAAAATGAATGTTCTGCCCAGGGTCCTCTACATCCTCCAGACTATTCCTTTAACATCAGCCTCACATTACCTGCACCAAATACAGTCAGCCGTGGAGTCATACATATGGAATGGCTGCAGACCCAGGATAAGGAAAAAAACT